>NC_083463.1:5437812-5512812 GCF_030014155.1 Tachysurus vachellii
AACAGTGACAGTCTGTCCAGTTTACTTTAGCGTTAGTGACCTCCTACAGGAGCTGACGCTTGTTTGGAAGTGATTAAATTCTCAAACAGCGGACACACAAACTTAAACCCAACACACACACACACACACACAGTTACCCCCCACACACACAAACACAGTTACCCCCCACACACACAGTTAACCCCTCACAGTTAAACCCAACCCACACATGCACAGTTAAACCCGACCTACACTCACAGTTAAAACCAATCCCCCACCCCCCCACCCCCACACACACACAGTTAAACCCAAACCCCCCCCACACACACAGTTAAACCCAACCCACACACACGCAAACACAGTTAAACCCAACCCCCCCACAAACACTGTTAAACCCAACTCACACACACAAACAGTTAAACCCAACCCACACACAGTTAAACCCAACCCACACACACACAGTTAAACTTAACCCCCACACACACACAGTTAAACCCCCCCCCCCACACACACACAGTTAAACCCAACCCACACACACACAGTTAAACCCAACCCACACACACACACACAGTTAAACCTAACCCACACAGTTAAACCCAACCCACACACACAGTTAAACCCAAAAATGTATTTAAAATTTTCAATTCAAGAATTACAATATCCAACATCTAACATATTCACCATCCTTCATCGAAATTGTTAGCTGGCTGCTGTATAACCAGGGTCTCATTTATTATAATGAGCGATAAGTTACACACAACCAGTTAAAGAACTTAAATAGAGGTGCTAATTAGGTGCGATAGAAAACAGGTGTGATCGCTGAGGCGTGTGATCTGATCATGTGATGCGCTAGGGCTGATGGGTAGGGTAGGTCTGTGCTTCTCTCTACACAATAGTCATTCATAAATCCTGCACATTCTAAACTGATGTGCTGTGTGCCATTGATGCCATACTCATTTGCATAAAGACACACCCTAATCGCCATATATGGTAAACAGCTGCATTATCTTACTAACAATATAAATAAAGATAAAATGCATCATTATGATTTGTAGTTGATTAGGAAATGCTAGACTTGTCTCCAATTTCTCTTTGAAACGTTCCAATGGCTAAACCATCTACAATAGTGTACAAATAAAATCGTTAAGCAAACGCAATTACACTTATTCACCACCGATTTTCTGATTGGGAAAAAAAGCTTAATTCATAACATTTACAGGATTTAGCAAACACTCATCCGGAGCAACCTACGTTTTTATATATTCAATATAATTTATTTGTATAGCTCTTTTAACAATTCACATTTCCTCAAAGCCGCTTTACAGAAGTATAGAAACAGAATAAAAAAAATTAATAAGTTTAATGTTTAAAATAAAATTACTATATATCTCTAATATGTATATATATATATATATATATATATATATATATATATATATATATATATATATATATATATATATATATATATCCCTATCCCTAAAGAACAAGCCTGAGGTGACAGTGGGGAGGAAAATCTCCCTGAGATGATATGAGGAAGAAACCTTGAGAGGAACCAGACTCAGAAGTGAACCTCATCCTCATTTGGGTGAAACTGGACAGGAAATAATATAAATGTAAATAATGTCCTTTCTACAACTGAGGGTTACAGGCCCTGCTCAGGGGCCCAACAGTGGCAGCTTGGTGGAGCTAGGATTCAAACTCACAAACCTTCCAATTAAAAGTTCAACACCAGGTTACCACATCCCACCTATTCAAACAAATTAATTCAAATTTGTACATCTATTTGACTAAACATAAGCCCCTTTTCCACCAAAAAGAACCGGGTGCTGGTTCAGAGCTAGCACTGGTGCTGGTTCAAAGTTGGTTCCACTGGCGAACCTTTTAAGAACCGGTTTGCCTTTCCACCGGTTAGAGAGCATCACAGAGCCGAGTCTGACGTCACTGTATACGTGTCACGTGTCCCAGCAACTTTAGCGCAGCAGCGTCAAACACAAACATGTCAACAATGGCGGATGTTGCTTTACTGTTGATGCTCATGGCTTTGTGAACCTACATTAACACCCAAACGCGGCGAATCCAACCTGTACGTGCAGCTCCATGTAATCTGTATAAACGGAGGTTGTTATCGAGAAAGTAAATAACATTATTTTATCATTAACACAGAAAAAAACCTTAGCATGTAGCTACCTACTATCATGTGTGCTGATAATGTATCATATCGCGGTAAAGTAAAAGTGTAATAAACATTAGTATACTTAAGGTACATTATCAAATGCGCTAACAGTAGCCCCGCCCCTAACCCCACCCACAGTCCCTGACACAAGCGGTTCTTAAGTCTAGACCAGCAACGTTTTGGTGCTACTTAAGAACCACTTTTCCTGGTTCAGAGCCGGTGCTTTGGCTGTCGGAAAAGAAAGAACTGGTTCTAAATTAGGTTCTGGCTCCGAACCAGCACTCAAACTGCCTCGGTGGAAAAGGGGCAAAAGTAACAGTAACACAAAAGGTAACACTTATAAGGTTATACTGTATTTCCCATCAGCACCAACATCCTGGTGAGACTGTTCTGACTCACCCTACATCGTCCAGTCTAGTCATGAGAAACGTATATATATTAAGCACTGAAAACACGTCTTGTTGAGAGACTCCAGGACGAGTTGTTCAGCAGAACCATGTTGCTCAGGTTGACGCAATCGTTCTGATTGTCATATTGATTTCTTCCACCAAAACCTTGAAATGAATGAACTAGTGCAATCCACTGCAAGTCAGTCAGAGCATTGGAACTTACTTATGCATGCAAGCGCACGTAACCCGTCACACCTGACCTCTGACCAGGAAGTGACATCAAATCAACATGGGTGCTCATAAAATCAACAGTAACCTAAGGATCATTTCTGTTCTCATGTAAATATAATACAGGAATCTGATTCAGGTCAATCAACTTACAGATATATTCGCTTGTTGTTATATTCAATAGACTGCTGTTCTGAATCAGTGAATCATTGTTTAAGGTCATTTTTTAAAGAGCGAAATCCATTCTTTTGGTATATTTGCTGTTCGATTTGGACCGTTTTCTCATTTAACATCATTAAACCAACCAAAAAGTTGGAAAAAGGCTCTCCGTTGGTGCTGGAGTGTTTAGAGCTGAAAATACAGGCATTCAAGTTTTTATTCATTTTTACTTGTTTACTATTGAAAAAGTCTTTATCTATCTTCTCTTTTTGTTGATCAGGCCACAGCTCCTGAACACCGCAGCACTAAAGTCTGTTCTTTAGGAACTTACAGTATGGTTTGTTCAGCAACAACAGAAAGACAAGCTAGGACCCAAAACACACAGCATGACTGATTCACTTCCTGTATTTTGGGTCAATTCAAGATTAAGTTTGTTTCTCACCGCAATCGAACCGTGCTAGAGTTCTCGTACGGGTCGGTACACAAGTGTGCTTGCTGTGCACCAAAGAAGAAAGTGCTCCAGGGTTCGATTCAAATGGACGAAAAAGTACTTACAACGATATACTTTAGAGCTTCTTTTAAAAATATATGCTTTCAAAGATAGCTTAAAAATATTCCTCTTATTAGATAATAAACATCTGTGTCCATTGCTGAATTTTTCTTTTATGTAGAACATGTTTTTATCACGGGGGCACGGTGGCTTAGTGGTTAGCACGTTCGCCTCACACCTCCAGGGTCGGGGTTCGATTCCCGCCTCCACCTTGTGTGTGTGGAGTTTGCATGTTCTCCCCGTGCCTCGGGGGTTTCCTCCGGGTACTCCGGTTTCTTCCCCCGGTCCAAAGACATGCATGGTAGGTTGATTGGCATCTCTGGAAAATTGTCCCTAGTGAATGAGTGTGTGTGTGTGTGTGTGCCCTGCGATGGGTTGGCACTCCGTCCAGGGTGTATCCTGCCTTGATGCCCGATGACGCCTGAGATAGGCACAGGCTCCCCGTGACCCGAGGTAGTTCGGATAAGCGGTAGAAAATGAATGAATGAATGAATGTTTTTATCACTCCACTGTTATAAGCTCAATCTCACATAACTCATAATTTCTAAATTCAGGATTCTGATCGGTCAGAAGGTTTGTTTATTTACTTAAAGTTTTAGCAAATCACAGGTTTATTTTACAGTTGGATGCTCCAGAGTTAACAGGAAATTCAATAAAAATCGAAATCAATCAAAATGAAATTCAATCAACTTTAAAACTCTTTTGGTTTTTCTTGTTTTTTTTTTTTTTTTGCTTGTGTTCGATTGCAGTGAGAAAAAGCCTCGATCCTAAATTGACCCAAATACAGGAAGTGAATCAAGCTTGTTTTTCTGTAGTTGCTGAAATGATCCATGAATCACAGACCGTCGTAAAGAACAGATTTGTTGCTGCAGTGTTCAGGAGCTGTGGTCTGACCAATAAAAGACAAGATAAATAGTGAATACGATACAAAAACCTGTTATTTCTATAATTATCTTGTAATAGATTGAGTCTGGCTCTGTCTTGATTTCTACACACTGTTGGCAAAGGTTTGTTTACTTTGCTTGTGCGTCTGAAAAAAGGAATTAAAGAGATTTAAGGCTGTATTTTCGGCTCTAAACGTTCCTTTAATGATGTTAAATGAGAAAATGATCCAAACCAAACAGCAAATGAACTTAAAGTATGGATTTTTCTTCGATTAAATCTCATAACTGTGCTCTCTCTCTCTTTGAGTAAAAGCGATGAAGGTTACATTTAGGGGCGGGGTTAACATTGACTCAGTTCATTTTGACCAACTATGATATCAAATTGTTTACATTTGTCCAATTCGATTTAAGGGACACTTTCAATCAGAAAACAAACAAATGAATTATTTCATCGCCGCAAGTTCGATATGAAATGAGTCATGAGTTTGATTTCAGTGTGAGACGTGTTTTTTTCCCCCCTGTTTTTAACCTTACACAAAATTTTAAAGGTTGAATATAAACACCTTGAAATCATAAACATAAACTTTTCTATGAATACATTTACAGCATTTGGCAGACGCCCTTATATCCAGAGCGACTTACATCGTCTCATTTTTATACAGCTGAGCAACTGAGGGTTAAGGGCCTTGCTCATGGGCCCAACAGTGGCAGCTTGGTGGACCTGGGATTGAACTCACAACCTTAACACCTTAAAATTTAGCCCGACACCTTAACCACTAGGCTACCACATGCCCTCATTATGAATAAATTGCCCCAAGTTGGCTAAAACAGAAAAAAGTTATGAAAATCTGAAACAAACAAAAAAAAAATCTGAGCCATTAACCATAAGGAACTTCAATGCTGTACTTGGACACCACTGAATTCCATTTTTTGGCCTCTGGGAAAAAGAGTTAACTACAGGATTATAAGTTTAATAATACTTTTACGATGGATGATTTCAGTAAAATGTTGTAAAATGATAGGAATACATACTGGAAGGAATGGATTTGTAAAAACGTAGAGGCTTACCCGAGATTAGGATAAATGCTCTGTGGGAAATCTACCTCTTGCTTGAGTCTCCAAAAGTTGAGAAATGTGAACTTATTTCAGTCGATAAATGTATTGTAACTGAATTAGTATTTGATACCTGCTGGAGTATACAGCTCTGGGTAGTGCACTCAGACTGATGGAGCCGAGCGTGTCTGGGGTTCAGAGCTCGGACGTCGTGACTTATTGATATTTACATGCAAAACAAAGCAGCTCTTTATTAGACAGGATCATAACCTGAACATCATGCACTCAGATGATTATGTCGGAAAATCGCATGATTACGATGTTTAGTTTGTCGCATGATTAGTTCACAAAAAAACACACACACACACACACACACACACAGGGTCCCTTTGCTCTCTCTCTCACTCGTGTATTAAAGCAGGTTGGCGTCTGTCTCTGTTTATCAGTTTTGTTTTCAGCAAGTTGCCTTTCGCTGCTACCGCTACGCTAACAGGCCGAGCGCCAGATAGAGTATTAATTAACGCCACAATACCGTGTACAGCTCAGTGGAAATGACATTTTGTGTTAGCACTGAGTGCAGGGGTTTGTTAGTGACTTTGCCTTTGTTCTTGCTTTTGTTATTTATTAGTTTTCACATGTAGCACTTCACAGATTCGGTGCCCTTTAAACAGAGGACATATTGCTTTTTCAGGGCTTGTTGGATTCGTGCTGGAATCAGAGATGCCCGTGTGTGTGTGTGTGTGTGTGTGTGTGTGTGTGTGATGGGTTAGTGCAGGACTGAAAACAGTGCAACACTCTGAAACTTTTGCCATGTTGTTGCTCTAATGCAGTGATGGAAGTATAAATACATTACCATAAAATATTCAAGCGATGAAACTGATTCACTTCTAATATATTTACATGTGATTTGTTATTGTTGCTATGGTAACTCATACAACGCACAAACGTGTTGTTTATATTGGCTCCTTGGATCAAAATGTCCAGGACGGATCACAGCTCTGCTCCGAAGCAGTCAGGATTTTCTATTTTCTTCTACAAACAAAAGTTTTATATAAATCTCACCATTTTCCAGCGATAATCAACATCATATTAATGAAAAACCCAGCGTAGATCCGTCCGCCTTCGCTCATCTAGTTAGCGACGGAGTTGATTAGCATGTAAACTTTGGAAGCTGTTTGAGCGCAGAGTTCAGCTGAGGAGATAAGAAAGGTGAAATGCTGAAGGACTTGATAAAAAAAAAAGTGTAGCTGCATCTTTATCTCTGTAGATAGATTAATGGTTCATCATCTATATGGAAATAGACGCATATCATATATCATGAAAGAAGTTAATAAGAAAAAAGTCCTTTCAGAGTTTCATTACAAAAAAAATAAAAATCTAGGACACTGTGGAAGATTGTGTATTGATTAGAAAGGTTGGTGCGTAAGTGATTCAGGGTGGATTTTTCCTTTAATCGATGGAATGCTTAGGACTGATAATTATCAGTAACATATGACTGACTAATCCACATCTGAGTAATAATTAGCAATGAATGCACATTGAAGAGCTTATAGAAATACAAGATTAGCAAAAGAGCCGTATGGTTAGATGCTGTTATGTTGGTTACGCTGATGGCGCTGACTACACGCCTGTGTCCTGAAGTTCCTTATCTCATGCTGTTCATGTGAGCTGATTATGTCCTGGAGCAGCAGCAGGGATTCAACCAAAGGCGATCTTGAGGCCAAGTGGACAATGCTGCCTTTAAAAAACCTGGATCTGACACTCTGAGTGTGTGTGTGTGTGTGTGTGTGTGTGTGCCATTTTCTCACAGTGACCTGAGGGGCATTTGTAAAGGTGATCTGATGAGGTGTTTTCCACCCGGACCTCATTAGGTAAAAAGTCACACCACGACCTTTTACGAGTGACGGTCGAGTTACAGTGACATGTATTACTGGGGACTTGAGAACACAATGGTGTAAAAGTACACAACACTACATTATCATTTATTCCACACACTCAGTTGTCTTCGCCCTTTCTCACCAACAGTTAGAGTTTGGCATACTAATTAGAGCACTAGTGTGACGGTTTGGGACGCAGCCACAGGCGATGAAAATGTTTGCTGTGGCTGTTCAACCACTTGCTAATGCAACATGCTATTGTGTGATATACTATTTTGACGCTCTGTGTATTTTTCATATTTATGGTTCGGCACTCTGGAGAGACAGGACGCACTCGATAGTTTGTTTGTGTGTGTGTGTATGTATGTGTGTGTGTGTGTATGTAATTTTCTCTTTTCCATTCAGGCCCAACACCTCAATTATTCTAAATTTTTAATTAATGAGCAGCTACGTGCTGCCGTGCGTGAATGTCAGTCGGTATTATGGTACACGGCAGCGCCTCTGAGAGAGAGAGCATCCTTAGGGAGTCGTACTGTTTTGGTGTGGTGTTCCACAGCGATGCAGCGCGTGACAGAGATGTGAATGTGTGCTGGAGAAACAGACAGGTGTGCACGTGGGCATGTTCACGTTCTTCAGAATGTTGGTTTAACATCCCGCGAGAGACGTGCCGGCGACTGTGTACCGATGTTTCTGTCAAATGCTTAAGCAGGTGTAGTAAAGGCTGCTAGCGACACAAGCATTTGCTTTATGAATGAGCATATGATAGTACAATATGTGTGTGTGTGCAGTTTTACTGAGCTTATACAGGTCTTTTGGGGCTTCATGATGAATAAAGCTAGCATACATCCGGGAAACGCTGACCTTACACACACAAACACAGTTTAATGCTTATTATAACACAGCTTTTTGGTCTGATTGGTCAGAAGATGTTGAATCAGGAGCTCTGACAGTTGTCAAGAGCCAGAAAAAAGGACACTGGTGTAGAAAAGTGAGTGATAAAGTGCTAAATAACACGAACTGCCATCTCACAGACGTGCATCAAATGTGACACTGCTAAAAAAAAAAGGCAATGTGTTTTACATTATTAAATTAAAAGCTCTTTAATTGACTGTGGTATAGGTAGCTAGCTAGCTAACATTAGCCAGACCTATTTTATTTAGCTAAAATTTAAAGACTAGCAGTAGCTATATGACATAATTAGATTTAGATTATTTAACCAGATTCCTAGCTAATGTTAGACAAACTACTTTTTGTGCAGTTACAGCCATGTTTGCGCCAAGTATCCGGTTTGCTATCAAGTTAGCTAGCATTAGCTTATTCAGTTGGTTTACTTTGTATTTGCCAGGTTTGTTAGCTATAAGTTTAGCTTAGCTTGCTTTTCTAGCTGTAGCTCTATAGCAGCATTTAGATTCCCTGGTTCATTACAGAGCTAGCTAAAAATAAACAAAACGTTTAAATGCATTTCAAACCATTAAACAAATTAGATCAGATTCAGATTAGCTAACATTTTTGACTAGCTGTCTATTTTGTTGTGTGTATAGCTAGTTTTGCTAGCAAGATTGTGTGTTGTGTAATTAAACCAGTATTTTATGAAGATTAATGGTTATGAAGTTTGTAATTGACTGCATTTGTGCTATTGAGTGTACCTGTGTGTTTCGGGTAATATATACAGCCATGGCATGTGTGTGTGTGTGTTTGGTAGCAACATGGCTGCCTCAGTTTTGCAGTATGTTAGTGCAATCTCAAAGCCGACACTCACACCGACACACTCCATTTTCTCTTCATCCCATTCCGGGCTCTGCTATTCTCTTTCATCTTGCCCCCTATGCAGCCTATCTTTTTCTCTCTCATCCCATCACCTCTTTGCTGCGGTGTGTGTATTGATGTGTTTTATTCCACAGAAAGGGCACGCAGTGCGAATCAAAGTCCGAGATAAGATCACAGATTGCTGAAACGAGGCTTCGCTTCCATTTCATTACTATACAGAGGAGCAGGATGTGAACATGGAGGTCTTTCAAACCCACTGGGTTGTATTCTGAATCTATATAAGTCTATATAGTCATGAGTTTGCTAGCAAGACCTGCCTGTTTTTGAATACTAAAACCGAATAGAAATGTAGAAGAATAGTGGATTTCAACATAAGATACACTGGCGAAATGATATCATGTACGTTCTTAACGTTGCGTTCGTTTTTGTTGTCTGTAGCTGATCTCAACTCTAATAATATACTTTCAATAAGACTAATTAATAACAGATGTAATAATAATTATGTATAACAGTAATACTACAGTGATATTTTTTCCGTTCACCTTCAGTTGCTCAGCTGTGTGCTTGGTTTGGATTCAGTTTCAGTCACTTCGGATAAAAGCATCTGCCAAATGAATAAACGCGTTATGCTTTATCGTCTCGGCTGCTTTCAGTCCTCAAGATCTCGCTGTATAGGACGTCTTTAAGCAAAGCGTGAAGGAAAAGTGTATCACTGTTCAATATCAGATGAAATAAAAATCGTTCTTGGTAGTGCACTTTGACTTTTTTTTCTTATCCGACTGTAAATGGACTTTCTACACTGAATTGTAAGAGGATTAAAACTTAAGCAATCAAATCCTAAAATCTAACTAAGATCTATCCACATACGTATATTACCAGAAAGTGCCATTAAAGTGAACTAGCAGAGAAGTTGCCGATAGTTTATATCATGCGGTGAAGAAGAGTAAAATAAAATAAAGGAGAATACAATAGATTTTAAAAAAGAAAGTAAAGTAGAGCATAAAAGAATGATGTGATATCATAGAAGGAAATGGATTAGATTTGAATAGTATATAATGCAGTTGAGTCAAATAGAGTGTAATTGTAGAACAGTGAAGATGATAGTGGCATAGAATAAAGTTGGATAGAATAGAGCTGAATAAGACATTCAAGTACAATAACGTGGAATAAAACAAAGTACATAGTTTTACAAAGTAGTAGTCATAGACCTGGAGAGAGTAGAATAGAATCGGGGTGATTTCTTAGAATAGAATCTAGAATTATGTGTAGTGTGGTAACATTTATTCACCTTTACTTCTATTACATAGAATAGAGTAGACATTCATTCATTCATTTTCTACCGCTTATCCGAACTATCCGAACGAGCCTGTGCCTATCTCAGGCGTCATCGGGCATCAAGGCAGGATACACCCTGGACGGAGTGCCAACCCATCGCAGGGCACACACACACACCCACACCCATTCAATCACACACTAGGGACAATTTTTCCAGAGATGCCAATCAACCTACCATGCATGTCTTTGGACCGGGGGAGGAAACCGGAGTACCCGGAGGAAACCCCCGAGGCACAGGGAGAACATGCAAACTCCACGCACACAAGGCGGAGGCGGGAATCGAACCCCCAACCCAGGAGGTGTGAGGCAAACGTGCTAACCACTAAGCCACCGTGCCAGTAGATATTACATGATCCTAAATACAAAATAATTGATATTTGGGGCGTGTCCAGGGTCGCTGTGTTAGCCAATCAGATCCCAATGCACAAATTGTGAGAATGCTCTCATTAAATATACAGTATGTGTTAGGAAGCAATATTCAAGGTGTTTGTATGTGTGTGTGTGTGTGTGTGTGTGTGGATAACTGTTTTGTGTTTGGATCTTACGGAAATTCCTGGAAGAGTTAAAAATGAAACATGGCACAATTTACCCCTAATTGCGAATAAAGAACAACATGATTAAATGTGCTAAAGTAAGGTGTTGGAAAACAGAATATTCAAAATAGGATACACTTGAAACTTAAATACTGTATATGAGGAAAGGATATGAGGAAATGATAACAATCTTTCTTTCTGTTTGGAGGAGGAGGTGAGAGCTTTATTGAGGTAATAGTTTGAAATTTTAAAACTTTTCCTCCTAGTTTGATTGAATTTTGTGACACTTTAACAAACTCAGATTCATCTTCAAAAAAAGGCAATAAAGTTCTTTGCCAGCTTTTGTAATTGCCTTTCTAAGTTTGTGTGTAATCTTTATAGTGCTCTGACCTTATATCACTTGTTATAATATAGAATAGAATAGTTTGGAGTAACATAAAACAGAGTAGAAAAACAGAGCAAATTAAAATAGAACACTAACATTAAATGGAGGTTAGAAGGGTAGAATAAAATGAAGTAGAATAGAATATAGTCACATAGTATAGAAAAGAACACTGAGGGAAAAAAACATTATAGCATGGAGTAGTATAGAACTCTATTAAGTTGAATAGAATAGAATGGCGTAGAAAAAAAACCAGTATATAATTGTATAGAGTTGAATTAAACAGTACAACATGATGGCACGGTGGCTTAGTGGTTAGCACGTTCGCCTCACACCTCCAAGGTTGGGGTTCGATTCCCGCCTCCACCTTGTGTGTGTGTGGAGTTTGCATGTTCTCCCCGTGCCGGGTACACAGGTTTCCTCCCCGGTCCAAAGACATGCATGACATCTCTGGAAAATTGTCCCTAGTGTGTGAATGAGTGTGTGTGTGTGTGTGTGCCCTGCGATGAGTTGGCACTCCGTCCAGGGTGTATCCTGCCTTGATGCCCGATGACGCCTGAGATTGGCACAGGCTCCCTGTGACCCGAGGTAGTTCGGATAAGCGGTAGAAGATGAATGAATGAACATGATAGAACTGAGTACAGAGTATAATAGAAGAGAAGAGAATAGAATAAAGTAGAATTCAGTAGCGGGATTAGCATAGAGCATTCTAGAAGAGAATACAGCAGAAAGGAATAGAGCATATTAGAAAATATGTGTGAAAACACAGCAAATAAAAACAATAGAGAAGAATAGAATAAGGAAAATGGAGTAGTTCAGAAAATAGAATTCAGTAGAAAAAGTGGTAGAACTGTGTAGAGTTCAATTAAAACGGTACAACAGGATAAAACAGAATAAAATCATATCAAATTAGAAAAAGAGTAGAACAATAGAAATCAGGGCAGAACACTAGCATTTTAGCGTGGAGTGTAGAACAGAGTAGGATCGGGGATAGTTCAGCAAAACTAAACTGCTGATAATCACAGTGATTCATGCCCAGGTCAGGATCTTGTGATATCCTTATACAACGCTGATCTCCTCTTTGGCCATGGCTTGAAACCTTGACGTAACCATGGACTTTCAGCTGTCCTTTTCCTCGCATGTCGTTAATGTGACACGCTCATGTCGGTTTCTTCTCTACAACATCAGAAGGATTTGGACATTTTTGTCCACATAGGCTGCTCAGGTACTTGTACAGACTACTGCAATTGGCAGGTCTACATATGGACACAATTCGTCCTCTGCATATAATGGAAAATGCAGTGTTGCGACTTGCCTAAGTTCTAACACACCACCCTGCGTTTGCCTACAAAGCCAAAATTGGACCAGCTCCATCTTACCTCAAAGCTTTTATCACTCCTCACACCGCACATCGCACCCTCGGATCTACGGCACTGATCCACTGGTCCAACCATCTCTCAGGGTAAGAGGTAGATATACAGAAAGGCTCATCTCTGTTCTGGCACCAATGCGGTGGAATGAATGTCCGAACAGCTGGCTATCTTTAAACGACAGGTGAAGAACTACCTCTTCCTGAAACACTTAAACTACTGTAGTGCTCATTTTCCTTGTTTCTTTTATTTATGTTAGACAAAAAATATCTAGAATTCCTTCCAGAAGAGTTTCAGGCTTATCCTGGTGTCCTGTCAGTAACCTAGTGATCCAGTGTTAATGTCTTCATTGATAGAGACCTCAAAGCACTTTCGAGCATCGCTCTGAATAAGAACATCTGACAATTGCCGTAAATATAAATGTAATGTAAAATGTAAATGGGAAGAAGAAAGTAGAATTTAATAGAACTGAGTAGGAACATTACGGAGGAGAGGATAGAGTCTAATGCGGTAGAATCGAATTGTGTTCAGTTGCTGTTTCTGAATTAAAGTTTCATGCTAGTAATTCACAGTAGGTGTTATCAAGAGAACATATGTTTGTACACCAACAGAGTTCAGATAAATCAGCGCCAATTTGGATGCAAAGCATTTGGAACTGCAGAGATTTAGCTACGATAAAATGCACTATATTTTTGTCATTTATTCGAACATATTAATAAATCCAGGCTCTCAGTTCCTGGGAGCTTAAGGCACGTCTGGAAGTTTCTAGAAGCTTCTTCGTTAAATCCTGAATGTCCTCAAATCCCAACACACGCCCCCTGTTGCTCCCGTAACACCGAGGCATGGTGTAAATGGGGATCGATAAGGAAGCACTCATCGGGCAAGTTCTGAGGAGTTCACAGCTAGAAAAACAGCTTTTCAATGGATAGAAAACACATAGTGAATTTAGATGTACCTCTGCTCACCTCCACAACAAATCATAAATGACTTTTATTTCTATATATATTTCTGTATACATAGCAAATTTAGCTTGTGCAAATGTTTCCGTGTCAACAGTTCCAGTGGAAACTAAAAAGCGGCTGCCACTCGACAATGGCGCGTAATTGTAGTGGTGCTTCTGAAAACCGAAGCACTTCATCGACTGGAGAGAGGGAAAGAGAAAGAGAAAGGGAGAGAGAGAGAGGAGGGCACATGAAGAGATGGAGGAAGTGAGGTCAAGTGGGAGGTTGAAAAGCTCTCACTCGTCATATTGTTTTGACACTCGTATCTATCAGAGCGTCACGTTTCACTGCTTTACGCTCATCGCGAAGAATATGCGACGGAGGAAATACACACGGCATCCAGAGTGTGGAAGAGAGGTGAACCGAACCGATGGATGGATAGCAGAAGAGGAGGATGGACAGATTAGAAAGTGAAAGACGACACAAAAGAAGGTGGCAGAAAGAGATGTCCTCATTAGGGTGCTGTGGATGGAGTATGATTGCAGCGGAGTCAGAAAAGAGAGATATCCTGTACACACACACACTCTGTGTTTTCTCGCACCTCCAGATATCATTATCTGGAGCAGGAGATGATGGTGTCATCGATTGTGGAGTCGGGAGTGTTTCATTTGCTCCAGGGCACACATCTACTTCTCTCTCTCTCTCACACTCTCTCTCTCTGGCTCTCTCTCCTCACTCTCTCTCTTGTGCGTTCTCTCTGATTGCTTTATAGCTCCGAGTCACCAGGGAAAATTAACGGAGGACAGGATGAGAGGATGGAGGCAGGAGGTTTAGTCGCTCGGAGCTTCACACAAACACACAGTAGCTGCTCCACTTTCGACTCCCCTGCGTTTCATTACCGTTTCCAGCGTGACCTTGCTGACTTCCCCTAATGACCCGGGATGTGATCACCTACTTGTGTCGTTGAATTGTTGAGCTTGAGCAATTTAACTGTATTCATTCTTGATCAACTGCCTTAAGTAACCACCTATTTTAACAGTCCTTGTTTAATTAGGCTGCACCTTAAAGAAAATAAACCTTCAATCGATTTAGTTTTAATTTGTATAGTGCGTTTAACAATTGTGACAAAGCAGCTTACAGAAATCCAGATGTAGTTTTCGTTTTTCTAACGAAGTAGCCAGAGGTAACAGTGGCGAGGAAAGCTTTGCTAAGACAGCACAAGGACTCAAAAGAAACCCATCCCTTTCTGGGTAACATCATATACATTACATCATTTAGCAGACGCCCTTATTCAGAGCGACTTACATTGTATCTCATTTTTATACAACTGAGCATTAAGGGCCTTGCTCAGGGGCCCAGCAGTGGTAGCTTGGTGGACGTAGGAATCAAACTCACAACCCTCCGATTGGTAGCCCAACACCTTAACCACTAGGCTACCACATATAGTGTGATTACTCTGCAAATCATTATACTTCTTTTTAACTACACATATGCAAGATGGCCACCACACATACAGTAGTCCGGTATTTTGGAGCGTTGTTATATATGGTATAAGTCTTCAGACATAAGTGCTATTCTAATAATATCTAATGTAAACAGAGGTGACACTATAGTACAAGAAACATTCTCATATGATGTACATTCTTTAATATTCATGTACATAATAACTCTAGGGGGCACGGCGGCTTAGTGGTTAGCACGTTCGCCTCACACCTCCAGGGTTGGGGGTTCGATTCCCGCCTCCACCTTGTGTGTGTGGAGTTTGCATGTTCTCCCCGTGCCTCGGGGGTTTCCTCCCCCAGTCCAAAGACATGCATGGTAGGTTGACTGGCATCTCTGGAAAATTGTCCGTAGTGAGTGAATGAGAGTGTGTGTGTGCCCTGCGATGGGTTGGCACTCCGTCCAGGGTGTATCCTGCCTTGATGCCCAATGACGCCTGAGGCACAGGCTCCCCGTGACCCGAGGTAGTTCGGATAAGTGGTAGAAAATGAGTGAGTGAGAGAGAATAACTCTTTTTACCAGTACACCAGCTTTCAATTCCACCAGTTGAATAGAAATCAGTATGAACAAAATAAAATATTTTATGCCTGCCAAGTCTGATCTAAAATGAGTCAAGACTCAGGCTTTCAGCATGAGACGTGTGTTTTTCCCTCTGTTTTTAAGCTTAAACAGAATTCTAGTGGTTTAAGACAACACCTTCAAATTTTTAATGCTTCTAAACAAGCACTTGCTGCATCTCAGAAAGCAGAAATGGGTTTGATATCACCATTTACTTTGATGATGAAACATTTGTGTGAACAAAACCTAACTTTCTGCGCTTGTATGGCACATTTCTTTGAATATATAGCAGCTAGTAGGCTAGGAAAAACAAAAATGCCTAAGAAACACCTCAAAACCCTGAGTATCTACTTTCACATTTTTTATATATTTTGTTTTTTACTCCATTTTTGGGTCTCTGGTTAAAAAAAGTTCAGTTATTTGCACAATACACCATCTACTGTATAATGGTGCTGGTGCAACTGGTTTCTCCATCTCCATGATATAAACAGTTGTAGCTGTCGTGTTTGCTATGTTTATTGTTGGCATGCAAAATCAGAAGAAGTGTTTAGAGAAGATATTTCAGTGTTGCTTGAGATGTTTCATTCCTACCGTTTGCCCTTGTGGATATAAACTAAGTGCTCATTCTGGGGTGAATGATAACAGCAGCATTCTTACAAATTCTTCATTCGTCAATAGCCCCTTGTTGTTCATTAGGCAGATCTTTGCATTAATATTTCACAACGCCCTCATCCAGAGCAACTTAGCTCATATTTTTATACAAAAAAAAAAGAAGTTCAGGGTTAAGGACCTTGCTTAAGTGCTCAGCAGTGGCAGCACTGGGATTTGAACTCATGACCTTCTGAGCAGAGGTTCATTATATTAACTGCTGAGCCACCACTGTGCAACCAAACCTGAACAGATAAGGGGCAACCTTGACCTTGCTAAAGGATGGAGAAGCGGCTTGACAGGACAGGAACACTGACTCCTAACCTTACGATGAACAGACCAGAAACCACCTGCTGAGATACTTTAATCTAATAATTCTACTTGAACTAGACCACCATTTGGCTCTACAGGTTTGTCAAAATGACTTTGGTCTTGTGAACAGAATTCCAAGAAAGACAGTATAGATGCTGGCTTCAAATGTAGTCAAGCTCAGAGGACAATGATCTTAATCAAAGTTAACTCTCCGGGTTTGTCAGAAAATGTTATAAGACTTTGGTCTTGTGACCAGAAATAAGGGATTGCAGATATCAAGAAGGACAGTTAAGTTGCTGCCTTTAAATTTAGCCAAGCTCAGATGACAACCATCTTCTAAATTGTAGTCTTTATCTCAAGGGTGTGCAAATATTTCCCTGAAATCTGTTGCCCACCATAGACCTTCCTTCCTATTGCAATGCGATGCAAGCTTTTTTTGAGACAACGAATTTTTGAGACAACGATGCTACGCTCATGATAATGAGCGAGGGTGTTAACTTGCTAGCAGAATAAAGTTGCACAGTTCGGATAAGCGGTAGAAGATGAATGAATGAATGAATGAATTCCATCAGCTGTCACGTCTTTAGAAGAGTCAGGCAAAAAAATAAATAAATAAAAAATGAATAATGAGAAATGAATACTTTTACTTGTGTCAGATTGCAGCCATAGATTCAGGGCATTTTCTGTTTTGCAGCCAGTCTGCCGTGGTTGTATTCAGCAGAGACAGAGAAATGAAACAACGCTTTAAATGGCATCGAGGCGAGTTAGCGACATTATAAGTCTTGTGATTTTTACTGGCTGTGATCTCTAAATAGCTTCTTTCTCGATTTCTTAATAGCATCTTTATTCACAATGATGCAGCAAGAGGCTGTGTAATTTTATGGTTGAATTTTTGATTTATTAGTTTGCTTCATGAGCACGAGCACACGGTCTCAGAACGTCAGCAAACACTCTCTGAATAATAAAGCGATTGTGAATTTTATAGTTCTAATCTGAAATATGTGGTCAGCTTGTTTTTTTTTTTTTTAATAGAGTGCTTTCCCCTGAAGAACAACATTATATTATGTAACTCCGCTATATGAATGACTTGAGGTCAACATTGTGTTCCCAAGGCTCTACATTACAAGCGCTTTATATTTCAAGGGCCTTGTATTTACTAAATGAAACAGCAGTGTGGTTTATTCATAATATATTACAAGAATGCTATGATTCCAAGCTATACACTTCATCTATTTATTTACCAGGAAAAACCTCAACTGAAAATAAATTAAATTTAGGTTTAACCGAATTAGTAAATCAGTCAAATTTAGTTACTTGGAAGTATTTTTTTTTTTTTAATTATCTAAGCAACTCTTATAGCTGAGAAAACATAAAGTATTTATTTTTAGAAATAATAATAATAATAAAAAAATATATATACTTATGGCCTTGTAAAATTCTTCTTTACAGTGATGGAAATACAGAGCCTTCTGATTATGTTATCTGAAGTGCAAAGGAATAGAATAAGGAATATGTATTTCTTTCTAGTGCCTCCTATTTTAGGAATATTTTGTCATTTATTTATTTATTTTATTTTATTTTATTATATTTTATTTTTTATTTTTTTGTATATTTATAGTGATTAGCATGTTTGCAACAGTCACCCTTACCCAAAGCAAATTACACATCTATTTTTTTTTACACAACAAAGCTTTATGGGTCTTGTTCAAGGGTCCAGGAGCAGCAGCTTGGTGGTCCTTGGTTCAAACTCAAGCATTAGCCCAACGCATTAACCACTACACTATTACATCCCTCACATGCATGTGAGATTCCTTCAGGTACTCTGGTTTCCTCCACCAATCCAAAGACATTAGCTGTAGGCTAATTAGCATAATAAATGGATGGAGTTATAGTTGCATTTAAGCCTCTGGGTTGATGAAGAGAAGGTTGGTGTTCAAGTCCCAGCACTTCCAAGCTTCCACTGTTGTTCAATACAGGGGTAATGTATCATAGATGCCCCTGTTCTCTGACCCCAAACTCCTCAGCTGGGATATGCAAAGAAAAGAATTCAATATATAATGTGTAATATATTTGTGGTGATAATAAAGGCTTCTATAAGTTGAAGAGCAGCAAGTTTCTGTTATCGTTATATTATGATCATGAAAATTTGTTTCCTCGGCATACTGGAAATGATAATAAGACTTAATAATGCAGTTTTTCTTGTTAAAGTGGATATATGTTCCTTTAAATTAGATGTTACAATAATAATAAACATTAGTGTATTAAAACGAGTGTATTGATAGCCAGCAATACTGCAATACAGAGGTGCCAAAGAAAATGAATCAAACTTTCCGACCAATCAGAATTGGGAATTGGAACTGGAACCCATTAGCTGCTTTCAGGTTGTATTTCATCGCACAATTATCATTTCCTTTTAAGTATTACCCATAATTCGGAGACTCGCCATCATCCCACAAATAAGGCTATATCTAAAGACACTTAAGCATAAAATAACTAAAGATGCTTCATTAGGAAGGAATCAGAGTGTTCTAGCATTGGCAAGAGACTTCAAATGACCATCCATGTGGTAAACAACATTGGCTGGGGATGAATTGTAGCACTGGGGACAGAGCCAGATTGTACAACCCTCTCAGTGGGTGGTCTCGACATCCCATCATGCACTGGTGGCTCATCTGTAAAGTGTGTTTAAACAGAGACTGGGGTTTTATGGGGTGGAACGGAAAGATAGTTGTCAGAGAAAGGGGGGGATGATTGAGGATGCCATTCAACACACACAAACACACACACACACACACACACACACACACACACACACAAACTCACACCCTCAGAGGGACGTGATGCCCTTTAGACTGATGAAGCTGTTGCCTCTGTTGTCTTATCAGCCATTTCCTATACTCCGTTCATATCTGATATAAGAAGTGCACTTATTCTGAGTGCACTTCCAAGATCAGATTTCTACAACACTGTTTCGTATTATTCAAGAATCTATTATCTAATCTATTGTTTATCAGTGTGGGATTCTTGTCTGGAAATGAAAGTACACCAAACACCGACAGAAATACATTTATGCTCAGACATTCAGATATTCTTTATCTCTGACTAAACTTAGCGCCCCCCTCTCTCCTCCAGCCATTTATCTTTGTGCCCTCTATCCGACATGATTAATATGGCAGGTCTGTCCCCTTTATGTTTGCTATAAATCATACAGGCGGGTCCAAAAGGCTGCGTCCACTCACAATGAACTGTTTTTATTTCACCATTCATCAAAAGCTATAATAAAAGAAAGTTATTCTGTTGATAATTAATATTCGAGAATACATTACTTCAGAACGAGACAAATCCATTGTTTTGGCTGTTTGAAAAATCTGGTACTGCTTTATTTTAAGGTTCAGCCATGAATTAATTGTGATTAAATAATTAATAATGTGCTAGGATATAAAGACAGATGAATTGCAAACAAAAGTCGAATCTGGGTTTCAAATAGTTTTAGCCTAAAATTACCTCACCTTAGCATTTATTAGCCATATTTATATTGATTAATGAAAAACTAATACGTTTAATGAATGATATATTAAGCTCGAACATAAAGGGACATTGTATAAACTATTTTAATTGTAACACAAATATTTGTGTAAATTTTTGGCCAGTTGGAGTTGTGTTTCATTTTCTTTCTGTCACGACTAACAAGGTTAGAGACACTTATTTTGATAGGATTTCTTTTGGTGGCGTCAATAATTCTGATTTATTAAAATAAATAAATAAACAAACTGTTGCTTTTAACTCTACTGTACCAGTTAAAAGGTCTTCAATATATACGTGACAATTTCCATTATAAACCTTACAAGTGAACTCTAACTTAAAGGTGGGGTCTCCGTTGTTTGAAAGCCAATGTCGACATTTGAAATCACCCAAACAAACACGCCCCTAACCCAAATGGATCCCACCCCTGTATTGATAGCTCCGCCCACACATACATACGTAACCCAGGCAACTAACGGAAAGAAATGTGTCTTTATCATAGCTGAAGGGAAGAACAATACGATTGCAGATAAACAAAAAGACACACAAGCATAATCATGCAAAGGACGGCATATATTAGTTCTGTGTAACAAAGCAAAACAAGGTTTAGCTCAGGAGTTATTGACTCGGGAAATTCGAATCTGTGAATATGTGCCAACTTCCTGCTCCTTCAGTTCTCTCCAGCGCTGGAAAGCTGATCCTATATTAACACGTCCTACTTCTTACCTTATCGTAAGCCTTTCTTCGCTTTCTTTCTTTGTTTTTATCCTCCGTGTCAATGTTAAAACCGCTTTCTGCTAATGTCACACATGCGCACTGAACACTCTCTCTGCCCATATTGACAAAACACGCCCCTTTCTGCTCATCGGCTACAAGTTTGTTTTGTATTTGTTTTGTTTGTCAGCCGAACGCAGCTTTTTAAAGCATTTCTCAAACAATGGAAACCCCACCTTTAAGTGCAAACAATTTCTACATTCATCTTAGAAAATCTTTGTTTTTAGATGAAATTTTAGATTCATGAAATCGTGATATCTTCATTCCTGTCCTTAATTAGAAATTAACTATTAGTTAACTAAATTGAAAAATAAAACTATATTTTTAAAACAGTGTATATCAAGCTATAGATCCATGTAAAAACATATACATATTTTTATTGATTAAACAATAAAGAAATTATATTCTAAAACTTTCAAAGTCTTACTTCTTACAGTCTATACAGGGTTGTAAATATTTCATTCCTAACAATTTTTTTTTTTTTATTCAGTATGCATTTTTATGCATAAATTAATTACATTGTTCCAAAATCTACTCGCGTTACTGTAGCCTTCCTGTCAGCTGGAAGTAGTGTGATCATTTTGCACTGAACTCTCTCATCGACAAGGAATTTCCACCCACAGAAATACACTTACCAACTATTTTTTTCTTCTTGCACCATTTTCTAAAAACTCTTTTGTGCAAAAAGACTTTTGTGCAGGAAAATCCAAAGAAAACCGTTTTATATGGAAAAAAATAATTAAAATAAAAGAAGAAAAAAAGCAAAACAAAGAAACTCAAAGGAGACCTTATGATACCTTAAAAAAGTCGCTGCCTAAAAAGGGTTGACATTTGCAACAAAGATGAATACTAGAATACAAAGAATAAAGCATTATTATATTAAATGTAGGGTTGCTTTGTTGTCCTGGGTTGCCAGGTAGTTTCCTTATATTATTATTACTTTTTTGGAACAACAAAGATGGCACATGACACTTTCGATTTTCTTTGGATAGAAAATTTGGAGAGTTGTATATAATGTTTATTGGATACAAGCAGTCAAGCAGTCTACTCTGGGGCAGTGGTGGCTCAAGTAGTTAACGGTCTGGACTGTTGATAAGAGAATCAGGCTTTAATCCCCAGCACTGCCAAGCTGCCACTGTTGGACCATTGAGCAAGACCCTTAACCCTCACTGCTCCTGGGCTACTGTATCATAGTTGACCCTGCACTCTGACCCCAACTTACAAAGTTAGGGCATGCGTAGAAAGAATTTCACTGTGCTGTAATATATATATATATATATATATATATATATATATATATATATATATATATATATATATATATATGTGTGTGTGTATGTGTGTGTGTGTGTGTGTGTGTGTGTGTGTATGTGTGTGACAAAGTAAAGGCTTCTATTCTTTGCTGATCATTATGGACAATGAGGTATATGCAGAGCTCACTTACTAAGTCTACAGTTACTACTGCCTGTAGTCCATCTGTTGTTCTGCCGAGTTTCTCAGTACCCCTCTTTTACGTCGCCCATCGGAAAGGGACCACTGCCGAGCCGATATTCCTTATCAGCGCACTCAAAAGGAAACCCATCCCTATGAAGTATATAATCTACTAAAATATAATTACATTTACGATGATCACTCTTCAGAGGCAGTGTGGTGTTTATTACAGCCTTCAGTGCTGAAATATGACCATGCTGAAGTTTGTAATTGTTGAATACTGTAGAAAATTATGTAGTGAGCAGAGCTCCCTAATCGCACTCTATTTGATATATTGTGCACTTCCTAGGGTGATGCCAATATATCATATCCTATGTAGTGTAGAAAGCTTGAATGGCCCCATATTGAAAGCGTAGTGCACTAAATTAGTTCATCGCATACCGTACACAGTGCACTAATAATAGGTGGTGGAAGCAAAACACCAAATTAGACACAATTAGATAAATAGAGTTATACCAGACCCTATACAGTGTACCGTCTGAATGGCACCATTGTAGGATTAAAGTGCACTAGATGCAGCGTAGAAGCTGTTATTTCATACCTACCATGTACACTTCTATAACAGAATACCGAGATGAATCCTAAATTGCACTTGATTACACAAATAATGCACTTCTTAGAATCCAGAAGCCATTTCTTTCTTTTTTTTAATCCGTACAGTATGTACTACCTGGAGCTGACTTTGAAATAGTTTTTCACTAGACATGGTGTAGAATCCATTAGTTCATACCTTACTTACAGTAGTGCACTACATGATCTAGTGTGTTAATAAAGGGAAATGAGGCCTGAATCTCAAACGGCTTTATATTTGATATATTGTAGTGTGCTAGATAGTGTGTAAGAACGATTATTTCACACTAAATGTAGTGCAGTAATAAAGGTAATAGGGAATCAGAGATAGTTGCGTATTGGACATATGGTTGCGTAGTGCACCAAGATAGCATGTAGAATGTTCTTTTATGCGTTCTTGTTTTGTTGCTTACATGCTGCATACAGTATACAATGGGAATTGGAATCATTGCATTAGGAAATCAGACTCTGTTAGATATTATATTTCACTAGATAGGATGTTTAATTGATTCCCAATATGGCTGAATCTTAAATTGCTCCATGTTTAAATTATAGTTCACTACATGCAAGGTAGGATCCAGTGTTTTATCCACTATGGATTGCAATACTACAAATAATCTGGAGTTGCTCTTGATTGGACGAATAATGCACTTTGTTGGGAATGAGGTGCTTTTTATTTTATATCCCAAATGGCCCCATATGTAAAATGTAGCGTACTAGATAGTAGAAGTAGTAGTACAATCTAATCTTCAAGTACAGACAAATATGTGCTTAATATAGGCTCCATACTGGACATGTAGTGTGCTAGAAAGGGTGTAAAAGTCATAATTCCATACCATATACAGCCTACTTGGATCCGCATCTTGAAGCCTATAGATAGTGTATAGAGCTGAAGAGTTCCATGTTGGACTAGATGTAGATGTACTAGCTAGTGTGTAAGGTGTATTATTTTAGTCCCAAGTGCATGCAGGTAAAATAAGGCTTGAATGGCGCCAACCCATCGCAGGGCACACACACTACGGACAATTTTTCCAGAGATGCCAATCAACCTACCATGCATGTCTTTGGACCGGGGGAGGAAACCAGAGTACCCGGAGGAAACCCCCGAGGCATGCAAAGTCCACACACACAAGGCGGAGGCGGGAATCGAACCCCCAACCCTGGAGGTGTGAGGCGAACGTGCTAACCACTAAGCCACCGTGCCCCCACCGCAGTGTGCTGAAATTAGTAAATATAGAATATATTGCATATAGTGCGTTAAATAGGATGTAGTTTGTAATTGTTGCTCTGTGATCTGTACATATAGCTATCAAAAATGTGTTTTGTGTCACGTGCCTTTCGAGGAAATGTAAAACAGTCGGGTTCACTGGGTGTTAAGGGTTAAGCGGTTTAGCATTTAGCCACTGCAGAACCTTTAAATGCTCCCGCTCCACACAGATAAGCAGAGTTTCAGTGGTTTATCCCATCCTTTTCTTCCTGGGTCTGTGTTCATTCGTCTGTGCAGTGGGTGAGATGCTGAAGGATACACTCCAGTGATTGTCGTCCTGAAAGACACCCTCCCTTCCATCCCGCCTTCTCTCGCTCCATTTCCTAGTGCTGTTCCAGATGCACACCACTGCACCCACATACAGATGCCGGGGACAGAGAGAGAAAGAAACCAAGAAAGAATGAGTGAAAGAAAGCGAGAAAGAGTTCAGGGGAAATGGGGTGACTAAGGGAGGGAGTGTTTTCTTCTCATTAATTGTTGCCTGCAGCTCTACGGATTACTAACCGTCTCAGACAACATCTTCCAGTCGCTCCATGATATCCTGGAAAGATACAGGAGTGCGTTCAGTCGCAATCGTTCCTATGTGTCCATTGGACTTTATAATTCCTCATCTCACTGTGCAACAATACACCTTGACCTGTATAGTTATTGAAATCCTAGTTTTATTTATTTTTTTTGTATATATTATCTTAGTCTCTATATTTATATTCTTATTTTGGTGATTTGGAGCTGTGGTAACAAACCCTATTTCCCCTTGGTGATTAATAAAGTATTCTGATTCTGATTGACAAGATAAAAACCTTGGACTGAAGCCTGTTATTCTCCATACACATAAACTGATTTATTGACAGTGATAAAGAGATTGTGGGCTTGATAATGATTAGACAAAGGTGCACGTGTGTTTGTGTTGTTTTGTGTGTTTGTGCATATGTGGGAGTTTGTGCTCAAACCACAGACCAATTAAAAGGGCAGAGGAGGGAATATTTTGCAGACGGGGAAGAAGATAGGTTAAATGGGGTGTTATGATTTAAATGCGCACTCCTGAGGATAAAAGAGAGCAACAACAAGATCCTGCTTTCTGCCCGTGGTGTTCGGATTATGAATTCAATTTATATAAAGCTGCAGTGGAAGGAAAGTATCTAGGACTAGTTCCAAATGATAGGGATCAGTTTCCTCGGATATTGTAATGCCGTGATTGTTTTAATATTCATAATAGTAATCATTATAATCAACAATTGTCACTACTCCAGTGTTGGGGAATTCTCGATCAGGGTCAGTTAACGAATTTTGTACAGTAGCTTGGTTTTGATGGTAGTGCTTAATTTCTTCTGAATGTCTGTGTTGTAATAAGGCATTGTTTCTACAGTAAAGAACTAATAATACATGTTAAACCCTTTTTTTCTACTTCTTCTTTTTTTTATTAAGTTCTAGAAATAGAGATAGAGAGAGAGAGATATAGAGAGAGAGCGAGAGAGAGAGAAGTCTGATGAAGTAATGTCTGTTTTGAACTACTGCATGTGATAAAAGAGTCTAATTGGATGCTCTGCAACTTTAAATATAACTATAAATGGATAAAAAAAAAGTATGACATTCTTTTATAAATGAATAAATCATTTGCTGTGGAAAAAAGAGGGATAAAGCACAGGGTTGCTTACATTTTTGACATCCCGAGAGATTTACTGTACATACATCCTATTTTAAACTGCTTAAGGTGAGGATTAAGTTCCTTGCTTAAGGGCCAAGCAGTGGTAGGATTTGTACACAAGACCTTCTGATCAATTGGCCAACATCTTATCCTTCAACTTCCCTGTCTTTATTTTCTTATGACCATGTCATGATTTATTCATTTAATATGTTACTAGAAATTTGGAAATTTATCAGAATATCCTGTTCCCACACTGTTTGTTTCTTTCTCCACCTGCAGAGATTCACGTTTATTCTGAGACTTTTCTGGAAACATGATAAAGTAAGTCCAACAATTTATTAGATCTGGGATCTAATCATGTAACCATTGGAGCGTCGTTAACCTTTTAGACCCAGCTTTTTATTACCAGTCTTCTAGTTGTTATTAGAAGAGGCAGTGTGGCCTGTGTGACTTTAAACATCCAAGATAAATAGATTGGAGATGAGCTCTATTATTTTCTGATCATAGAATTAAATGTTCGAGTGCAATATGAGGAACTGTTTTTATTTCATCAGATATCCAGTGTTAATCCGTCATTTGATGCCAAGATGATAATTGCAATTGATCCTTTATTTAACAGGAGGACAAATTGTTAAGCAGGGAAGTTAAATAAGCTGGATGTAATTACACAGTTATTTAACTTAGCATTAAAATATTTCCGGATTTATTTTTTATAAAACTTACATCAACTCCTATTTTTTATTTAATTTCTTTTTATTAATATTTCAGGGTTTTTTTCTTCAATTTTTACCAAATTTACATCAACTACTTTTTCATAAATTTTTTTTATTTTTATTTTATATATTTATTTTTAAAACCTTTCTGTGTTTATAAAATAATGAACAATTCCCACAAGTTCAGCAGCTCAGTAGGTTACAATATGATGTCTATTACAGTGCTGCAGAATTCTCCATACTGATTGCTCAGAAGTTGTTGATTAAATACAATTTTATAACTGTATGTAGCATGATGACAACTCAACTGCACAACACAACAACACACTAGTTGCACAAATGCAACAGCACGTGAATGATATATCTATGACTTCAGAAAAATCTGGTCTAGCTTCCCTATGATCTGATTGGATGACGGATGTTGATTAGTCTGTGGGAAGGTGTAAACTCACATAAGAGTAGAAACCAGACAATACAATGCAAGTGCGTAAACAAAAACAGATAAAGAAGACAAAACGACACTAATGCTGAGTTTCCAAGGACATATTTATATCTGTTAGGAGAGACATTGTTATGAATTGCTGCTTCGATGGTTTGATTTAGTTTCAAAAACACAAACACTTAGCATTTAGCTTGGTTAGAATCTGAGACAAAATATCTACAGTAGGTCATGTGAAATCATACAATGGCTGCCATTGTTTTTTGAGTCTGTGTTTCGTTAATAAGATTTTTTATTTCTACTAATAATAGACTGCAATTTTTACCTCAGATTATATATCTTTAACATGCAGCAGTGTAGCAGGTTTTAGCTATGTTGACGCTAGCTGTGTTGTGGGGCAACTGAATGGTTCAAAGTTTGGCACATGTATTGTTAGAATTAGCTTAAGTTATATGAAATTATAATATCATTTCACAAACAAATTGATACATCAGCAGAGCACAAATTTCAGAAGTTTTCTTTCAGTTTGCGGTGATGTCGATAACGATAATGAGCTAGTTAATCAGATGTATCGTTTAATCTCTTTTGTAAATTAGTAAATCAGATATTTTTAGCCATCTATTTTTAGTTTCATGCCAGAAAATTTGCTCCCAAACATGCACCGTAAACTGCGTGACTGAAACAACGTACTTCACTGTTTTTAACTGCATACATCATACATGTAGATGACTGAAGCTCCGCCTTTGGTGGTCTCCTATTGGCACATGCCTGAGTCCATAACAGTAAGGTCCATCGAATGTTCAACTCTAGTAAACAATAAAAATGTAATGTAGTATATTTTTTTGTATACAATCATAATGTTTTAGTGTCTATGCGACTCATCTCAGAATGAGCTCCAGAGACTGAAGAAAGGATAAAAATAGAGGGGAGGAAGGATAGATGATCAAAATGAACAATCACAAAACTCAGTTTTGCAGTAATAGTGTCATTTATTTTCTAGTGAATCAGCTCAGTAACAGGTCAGGTGATA
Organism: Tachysurus vachellii; assembly: GCF_030014155.1. NCBI lineage: Eukaryota > Metazoa > Chordata > Actinopteri > Siluriformes > Bagridae > Tachysurus > Tachysurus vachellii. The sequence continues at coordinate 5,465,905 of NC_083463.1, forward strand.
ACAGACAGTACACACAACACACACGCACACACACACACACACACACACACACACACACACACACACAGGTAAATGGTGCTGAAGGCCCACCGGTGTAGCAAATGAAATTTTATCTGTTACAACAAAATGAAACAAGTGGATTATTGCTATTGTGTGTGTGTGTGTGTGTGTGTGTGTGTGTGTGTGTGTTCTCAGTGGTTGGCATGTGTCGGTGTTGATAATTTCCCATGAGTTATTAAATTCATTTCACAATTAAGCTGACAGAGATCCTGCAGATGCCAAGTCTCTCTTGTCGTCCAATTCTTCATCCTTTTTCACCTTCCTTCTGTTTTCCTTTCTCCATTTCTTTTCTGGTCGATTTTTCATCTTTTTATCTTCACACGTTCTATCTTCGTTCTTACAGTTTTCCTTTTTTTCTTCTGTCTGCTCTTGTCCTATATTCCTTCTTGTTTTTCTTCCTTGTTTGCTTCATGTTCTTAATCTGTTTTCTTTCATTGAGTTTTTGCTCCTGTAAGCTGCTTCCTTTTCAAACTTTCATCCATTTTCATTCTTTTGTCTTTCTTCACCATTTTCAATCATCACTTCTTTTTTTTCTTTTCCATTTCTTTCTTTTTCATTTCCATTTCATCATTTCTTCTCTCTCCACTTGTCCTTTTATTTCATTCTTTCCTTTCTTTATTCCAGTTTTATTTAACTCTTTTGGAAGGTTATGGTCTTTAGTGTTTCTACTCATTCACTGAGGTGTTTAATTCTTTACTCAGTTGTTTATTCATTCATTCACCCATGCGTTTATGTATTCACTCAGGTGTTTGCTTGTTCACTCAGGTATGTATTCATTCGCTTGTGTTTTCTCATTCATTCATGTGTTTACTTATTCATTCACTTATTGTTCACTCCTTCACTCTGCTGTTCACTCGTTCATTTAAATATTTCACTCATACATTTAAGTGTTTACACAGGTATTCTTTCTGTTTTCTTACTCTGGTGTTTATTCACTGACTCAACCATTCATTTATTCATTCATTCACTCATGTTTTCATGAAGTATTAAGTGTTTTTTTTTTTACATTTGCTCATGTGTTTATTTACCGGGTTTATCAGGTGTTTACTTATTTATTCAGGTTATAATTTATTCACTCACATATTCACAGAGGTGTTCGTTCATCCACTTATTCAGGTTTTAACTAAGGTATTCACATATTCACTCAACTTTTCCCTCATTCTCTCAGGTGATGGTATATTCATCCAGATGTTCCAGGTGTTTACTTGATAGGCTGCCATTAGTTGAACACTCAAGAGTTCATTATTTACACAGGAGCTCACTCATTAAATCAGGAATTTAATTATTAACTCAGTGCTCACTTTTTCTCACTGATTCACTCAGGTGTTCATCCATACACTCAGCTCTCACTGATTCACTCAGGTGTTCATCCATACACTCAGTTCTCACTGATTCACTCAGGTGTTCATCCATACACTCAGTTCTCACTGATTCACTCAGGTGTTCATTCATACACTCAGTTCTCACTGATTCACTCAGGTGTTCATCCATACACTCAGTTCTCACTGATTCACTCAGGTGTTCATTGATACACTCAGCTCTCACTGATTCACTCAGGTGTTCATTCATACACTCAGCTCTCACTGATTCACTTAGGTATTCATCCATACACTCAGTTCTCACTGATTCACTCAGGTGTTCATCCATACACTCAGTTCTCACTGATTCACTCAGGTGTTCATTGATACACTCAGCTCTCACTGATTCACTCAGGTGTTCATCCATACACTCAGCTCTCACTGATTCACTCCGGTGTTCATCCATACACTCAGTTATCACTGATTCATTCAGGTGTTCATTCATACACTCAGTTCTCACTGATTCATTCAGGTGTTCATCCATACACTCAGTTCTCACTGATTCACTCAGGTGTTCATCCATACACTCAGTTCTCACTGATTCACTCAGGTGTTCATCCATACACTCAGCTCTCACTGATTCACTCAGGTGTTCATCCATACACTCAGCTCTCACTGATTCACTCAGGTGTTCATTCATACACTCAGCTCTCACTGATTCACTCAGGTGTTCATTCATACACTGTTCTCACTGATTCATTCAGGTGTTCATTCATACAGTTTTCACCTATTCACTCGGTTATCACTGATTCGTCCCAGTTTCCACTCATCATCATCCTCACTTTTTTACTCAGTGATCATTGATAGCTAGACAGACATATACCATACCATATACCAGTATTCTTCATCAAACATCAACACACCACTAAAGACACATCATTGTTAACATTTAAACACCAACACACCTCTAAACACACAATCAGCAAGCACAAATACACCATCAAACACCAACACACTACCAAACACACACCGAAGTTAACCATCAAACACCAACACACCTCTAAACACATACAAGCATCAAGCACCGTTACACCAACACACACAATTGTTAAGTGTCAAACACTAACACACCACCAAACACACACCAATGTTAGCCATCAAACATCAACACAACATTAAACACATACGTGCATCAAGCACCAATACACAATCAAACACCAACACACTACCAAACACACACAAATGTTAACTAGCAAACATCAACACCATACAGTATAATACCATTTATTATCAAACACCAACACAACACCAACCATACACACCAGTGTTAACTGTCAAACACCAACACAACACTACATACCTGCATTTTTATCAAACATTGAAACACCACCAAACACACACCAGCATCAAACAGCACATTAGATAGATAGATAGATAGATAGATAGATAGATAGATAGATAGATAGATAGATAGATAGATAGATAGATACTTTATTGATCCAAGAGGAAATTCACGCGTCCACTAGCAACATACAGAGAAATACACAATTTTCAACACAGTACCCTTTTTTTTACGCAGGTGTTTACTTATTCACTCTGTTATTTACTTGTTTAACAAAGTAAACAAGTGTGTACTTATGTACATGCTCGTGTTCAGGTATATACTTTTATGTTCCGGATCTTTCTTTTACTCAGGTGTTTATCATTTCCCCTTGCATTTAATTCACTGAGGTGTTTAGTGCTAAAATCTTCCTTTTGTCCAAATGATCTTCCATGCATTCTCTCAGCTATTCACTGATTCATTCAGCTGCTTGCTCTTTTACCGTTTATTCATTTAACTCAAGTTATCATAAACAAAATACACAAGTATTTTAATGATTGGTTCAGAATTATGTTTGCCTCTCATTATATATTCAGGGCTGAAGGTTGTAACACACATCAGTACCTCCGCCATCTCTTTTTATTTCTTTCACAATACCCTTTTTTGACTCTCTGCCTATCACTTGCTCTTTCATTCTTTTTGTCTCTTGATACCTCCTCATGAGTGAATGAATCATCAAAGCACTCAGAAGAAATAAAATGTCCCTCTAAGCAAACCTTTCTCTCTCTCTCTATCTCTCTCTCTCTCGCTCGGTCCCACCATCATTTATAATGTACAGTGCTGGTGTGCTTTGAGTTACTGCTGATTCTACAGGCAGTTATCGTTAAGTCAGGATTTTGTAAAGCCACTACCCCCCTTCACTCTCTCCAGAGTTACTGAAGTATGCCATTTGTAAAGTTAATTAATTCAGCAGTTAATTATATAACTCATTTATTTAAGTATGTGAGTGGGAGACACAAGGCTGCTGGAAATGTATAACTTGCTGTAATTGTGGAGTGAATGTGAGCTCAAAGAGGTTTTCACTAATTTGAACCCGGAGGCAAAGGAGAGGACGGAGCTCCACTGAGAGAGAATGAATCTCAAGCAAACTCTGCAATTACACCAGCAATGTTTTGCATGGAATATTGGTTTTTCTCCAATATAATACATGCAAAAAATATTTCACACAACAAATATTACTGTGTCTGGACCATGTGAATGTACTCTAGACTCAGTAGAGCTCAGACGTTCAATTCTTCCACAATTTACTCTCAAGGGACAACAGAGAGCACTACAGCACTACCAAAAGCTTTCAGTCAAATTTCAACACACACACACACACACACACACACACACACACACACACACACACACACACACACACACACACACACACACAATTAAACACATTACTATTTACTATTGAGAACCCTAACATACCAACCACAAACACACACTAGTGTTAAGCATCAAACACCAACATACCACCAAACACACCTCATTAACCCTCAAACACCAACATACCACCAAACACACCTCATTAACCCTCAAACACCAACATACCCTCAAACACCAACATACCATCAAACACACCTCATTAACCCTCAAACACCAACATACCATCAAACACACCTCATTAACCCTCAAACACCAACATACCATCAAACACACCTCATTAACCCTCAAACACCAACATACCATCAAACACACCTCATTAACTCTCAAACACCAACATACCCTCAAACACCAACATACCATCAAACACACCTCATTAACCCTCAAACACCAACATACCATCAAACACACCTCATTAACCCTCAAACACCAACATACCATCAAACACACCCCATTAACCCTCAAACACCAACATACCATCAAACACACCTCATTAACCCTCAAACACCAACATACCATCAAACACACCTCATTAACCCTCAAACACCAACATACCCTCAAACACCAACATACCATCAAACACACCTCATTAACCCTCAAACACCAACATACCATCAAACACCAACATACCATCAAACACACCTCATTAACCCTCAAACACCAACATACCCTCAAACACCAGCATACCATCAAACACACCTCATTAACCCTCAAACACCAACATACCATCAAACACACCTCATTAACCCTCAAACACCAACATACCACCAAACACACCTCATTAACCCTCAAACACCAACATACCCTCAAACACCCACCAAAAAACAAACACACCCCATTAACCCTCAAACACCAACATACCATCAAACACACCTCATTAACCCTCAAACACCAACATACCATCAAACACACCCCATTAACCCTCAAACACCAACATACCATCAAACACACCTCATTAACACTCAAACACCAACATACCATCAAACACACCTCATTAACCCTCAAACACCAACATACCATCAAACACACCTCATTAACCCTCAAACACCAACATACCATCAAACACACCTCATTAACCCTCAAACACCAACATACCATCAAACACACCCCATTAACCCTCAAACACCAACCTACCATCAAACACACCTCATTAACCATCAAACACACCTCATTAACCCTCAAACACCAACATACCATCAAACACACCTCATTAACCCTCAAACACCATCAGACATAAAAACACGCATCAAGCAGACATCAGACACAAACACAAACATCAAGCACCCATACACCATCAAACACCAACACACCACCAAACACACACCAACATAAACTTCAACATCAACACAACACCATATACCAGCATTCTTCATCAAACACCAACACACCACCAAACACACATTAGTTTTATTCATCAAACACCAACACACCACCAAACACACATTAGTTTTATTCATCAAACACCAACACACCACCAAACACACATTAGTTTTATTCATCAAACACCAACACACCACCAAACACACATTAGGTTTATTAATCAAACACCAACACACCACCAAACACACATTAGTTTTATTCATCAAACACCAACATTCCACCAAACACACATTAGTTTTATTCATCAAACACCAACATTCCATCAAACACACATTAGTTTTATTCATCAAACACCAACACACCACCAAACACACACCAGCATCAAGCACCACGTTCCAGTATTCTTCATTAAGCACCTACACACCACCAGCATTCACAGTAGACCATCCAGGACCAACACACTAAAAGAAATGGCAAAATAACACCAGCATTCTCTGTAACACACACACAAACACACACACACACACATACACACACGGAGCAGACATCACTTTACTGTATTTCAGGATGGCAGAGATAGACACAGAGAGAGAACATGAGCCTATATTGATTTGCTATATTTAGCGGTGTGTTTAGTGTGCCGTTTCTTTTTTGTTCTGTATTGTCTGTGTACAAACAGATGGCGTAGCACACTGGCATTGTAAGAGCAGATGTGTCTCTAGCACACTTGAGTGGGTGTGTTTTTCTGAAACAATCCAGAAACGCTGAATATGAGAAATATTTGAGATGCTGAATGGCAGGAGAAGCAGCGTGGGCGATTATTTCAGCTTATTTATGCTTTATATCTATCTCTGTTGTGTTTCTCTCCTGTGTCTACTCAAACAGCAAGGTTTGGATGCCACAAAATGCCACTTAGGTGTCTCAGTTATGAAGTGCTTGATTGGAAAGAAATTACCAACAATGTTTTCATTGCTGCTTTTTTCAGCTCAGAAGTGCAGTTCAGCCATCCTGAAGTGTGGATTACTTAGCAATGTAGTGTCCCATTGGCCCAGGTTTTCTCTTTAGGAGTATTGTTAATGTAACTGTAGCATTTAAGCAAAGATTTTTATTAAGAAAACTGAGCCATGATCACAAAACATCTGTACAACTCACATCAACAAATACGGATTAAAATCCAATTTACACCACCAGTGACACACACATTACCTTGTTCGTCAAACATCAAAACACAACACCAAATTACACACCTAACACCAGTGTATAACAGTACTGTCATCAAACCCCAACACATACTATTACATTCTATAAAACACCAGCAAACACAAATCCTGGTCATCAAACACCAACACACACCATGATGTTCAATGAAACACCAACAAACACCAATACTGATCATTAGACGCTAATATGACATACTGTGATATGACTATAAGGATATAGGGGTATGGTAGCCTAGTGACTGAGGTGTTGAATTACTTTTCAGAAGGTTGTGAGCTCAAATCCCAGGTCCACCAGTCTGCCACTTCTGGCCCCTTGATCAAGGAGCTTAATCCTTTGTTGCTCAGTTGTGTAAAATGAGAAGCAATGTGAGTCTCTCTGTATAATGATAGATGTGGCTTTCTATCAAATGCCATAAATGTATATGATTTGCTATAAAACACCAATAATGGTCACTTAACACCATCACACACCATGATGTGCTATAAAACACCAATAATGGTCACTTAACACCATCACACACCATGATGTGTTATAAAACACCAATAATGGTCACCTAACACCATCACACACCATGATGTGTTATAAAACACCAATAATGGTCACCTAACACCATCACACACCATGATGTGTTATAAAACACCAATAATGGTCACCTAACAGCATCACACCCCATGATGTGTTATAAAACACCAATAATGGTCACTTAACACCATCACACACCATGATCTGTTATAAAACACCAATAATGGTCACCTAACACCATCACACACCATGATGTGTTATAAAACACCAATAATGGTCACCTAACACCATCACACACCATGATGTGTTATAAAACACCAATAATGGTCACTTAACACCATCACACAAGATGATGTGTTATAAAACACCAATAATGATCACCTAACACCATCACACACCATGATGTGTTATAAAACACCAATAATGATCACCTAACACCATCACACACCATGATGTGTTATAAAACACCAATAATGGTCACCTAACACCATCACACACCGTGATGTGCTATGGAACACCAGCAAACACCAATAATGGTCAACATACCATTATATTTTATGAAACACAGTTATATTTTATGAACAGATAACCTTAGTAGTTAAGGCATTGGTCTAAGGATTGGAAAGATGTAAGTTTGCTGCTACAGCTGGGCCCCTGAACAAGGCCCTTAACATTTATTTGCTCAGTTGTATATAATGAGATAACATATAAGGTGCCATTTATGCTGCGGCACCCGGGGAGCAGTTGGAGGGGTTCGGTGCCTTGCTCAAGGGCACCTCAGTCGTGGTCGTCCTGAGACTCAAACCCACAACCTTAGGGTTAGGAGTCAGACTCTCTAACCATTAGGCCACGACTTACCTCCAATTGTTGTAAATGTAAACAGCAGTACAATTCTATGCGTTTGGCATTATTTTAAAAATCAAAACCCAGCAATCACCATTAAATAGCAATGTGTCTATATCCAAACCAGCATATTCAATCAAACAGTACACACACACACAAACACACACAGCCTCTTGTCCTTAGTTCGTCCTTCTGCCTAATTGATTGGATCTCTTTTTTTTTTTCAGTCAGTAACCTTGTCCCTCTGAATGAGTATTACGTGTCATGCGAGGTCAGATACTGCAGAGTGGAAAAGAGAACATTCTCCATCATCTAAAATCTTTACACAGCCCACAGCCTTCCTCAGTTGTTCTTTGTCTCAGCTTTAGAACTCAGGAGATGTTAAATCCAGAGAAATCAGACACAGCACTTTGTCTTCACAGTGGTCTTTGTCGCATAGATTGGTGATGATGTGGCACTTACTGTATGCAATAGCAGTTTAATAATAAAAAAAAAAAAAACATGCAGCTTTGGATATTTTAACAGCTATATTTAAATCTGCTTACGGACATAATTACAGCATCGCATTTTATTTTCCCGCACAGTGAGATTATTTTGGGCAGGTAGGAACAGCGCAATCACACAACCTCTACAAGTGAACTCTTTTGTGGTTCAGTGGCTTTAACAAAGCAATTTATCCCTGAAGCACCAGGAAGTGAACCAAACTTAGTGTGTGTTTTTTTTAAACAAACAAAAAAAAAATGCTGCATAGAGTACTGATAATGATTTGAACTCTTCTTCTCTTCTTCTTTAACTACAATTTAACAATTTATGCATCGTAAGTGTGGCAAATGGTAGCTCAGTGGGTAAGGTGTTGGACTGCTGAGCAGAAGGTCATGAGTTCAGATCCCACCGAGCTGCCATTGCTGGGTCCTTTAACCCTCAGTTGTATAAAATAAAACAAAAATCGTAAGTCACTCTGGATAAAGGTGTCTGCTAAATGTCAATAAGCACAATGCTGCTGATAAGTTAATTTCAGATTGGACTCGTTAAAAGACCACCATCAAAGGTGCTTCTTTTAATTCATGCTAAACAGTATCACATGACACATGACAAAATAAAGTGTCAGGCTTTCGAGTCACGCATAGCTAAAGCAACCTGGAATCTCAGTGTACGTTGAATTTGTATTCATCTCCAATATGGGAGTTATTTGTATTCCACAGAAAAGCTGGATTTTCTGAGAAAAAGACTACGACCTGAGAATACGTAAGTGCCCAGAGTTATTTTTAATGCTAGCAATGCTAGCAATGTTAGCGAAGTTATGTATCATAATTTGGCTGAATTAGTGTAATTCGACAGCAAATCTAAGAGTTTGCGTCACACATCGTGTAGACGCTTTAAACTAATTTCAGTCATTCAGTTTTTGGATAACCTGCTCAGCAAAGATATGACAACAGTCAAGAAAGCGTTCAGGTGGTGCTTGTTAATAGTCTTGTTTTTTCCTGAGGGTACTTTATGGAGCAGGTGGTTTCCTGGCTGTGTGGGATCACTGTTGATCTTATCAGCTCTTTTCCTGGCCCTGGTGCCATGCAGCTCCTTGATTGAGAGCTGCTGAGGGGAAGTCGAATTCGCTGTGGTCTGTTTGTTGTGGGTGTTGAGCTAAACAGTGATGAATGAGTCAAGAACGCTTTCCGTGCTGGATCTAGAGAAACGAGACAGGACCGGCTGGGAGAAGTTGAGTGTCCTGAGGTGTAGTAAAAAAGGCTAAGAGCGTTGTTCTTTTTTCTTTTTTCCTTTTTTAAATTAGTAGATGAAATGTTTCTCAGGAATGTGAAATTCTTTACTACTCTGATGGCTGCTGCTTTAATAAACACGAATAAGTGAGTGAGCTGATGTGTTATTGGTGTTGATATTCACCTATGGTTCATAACCGCCTCACCTCTTGGTTTTGTTTATATCCTTTCCAGCCTTTATTCATTGGTGAGTAATGCTCCATGCTTGGTGTCAGCTTCAAAGCCATTGCATCAGGTTGAAAAGGTCTTTTAGGAGCAGAGTCTCTCTTTCTCCTGGCTTTCAATGAAGTCTAATTCAATTTACTACATTTTTTCACGAAGCTGTATGTAGTAGAATGTCAGTAAATATACTGTATAAACTTATCAACCGCTTCAAGAGAAACGTTTGTACAGTACACTGCTTCGTTCAAGAGCTTAAGATGTTTACATCAAACATCAGAAAGGGGATGTACTGTATGTGAAGATCTTTACTGAGGTTCTGCGATTTTCATATGCAACAGTCTCTAGACTTTATACAGAATAGTGTGAAAAGCAAATAAACAAGTAAAAAAAAAAACATCTAGCAGCAGTTCTGCAGGCTTTCTTGATGAGAGAGGTGAACGATGAGAAACAAGGGCCTTGGCAACTCTTTACAAGATAACCACTCTTTACAAACATGCTGGACAGACAAGTATCTCTGAATGTATTTATCTCTAACATTTATTCCTAATGATCAAGCCCGAGGTGACGGTGGTGAGGAAAAACTTCCTGAGATGATATAAAGAAGAAACCTTGAGAGGAACCAGACTTAGAAGTGAACATCATATTCAATCGGGTGACACTGAACAGTAAATAATGTCAATGTAAATAATATCCATTTATCAACAGTTTGTAATCGAGTGAAATTGTGCAACCAAGAGCTCCTCAGGAACTAATAGGTCAGGATCATTTCTGAGAACATTACAGACTCAACACTAATTCCTTCGTGCCAAAGTCTTCAAATGTTGACTGTTAAAGACCCGAGCACAAAGCAATGACAAGTCAAAGACGGCTGGAAGTCTCTTAAGTGGTTCTATGCACCTCCATAGTCCCATTGGTCACGGGCTGCTCTATCAGGTCATCAGGATGGATCAGGTAGGTCGGGAAAGATGAAGCAGTCACACTGGGAGCTCAAGAGTGCCACGTATACAGTAGTTTGACAAATGTGAGAGAGAGAGAGAGAGAGAGAGAGAGAGAGAGAGAGAGAGAGAGAGAGAGAGAGAGAGAGAGAGAGAGAGAGAGAGAGAGAGAGAGAGATTAGGTATACTTGTAATCATGTAATGGTTAAAGATAATGTTAAGGTGACAACATCAGACATCCCAGTTCACCAACACTCTATACTGTCACAACCGGGGACGGAAGGAGACAGACCCGTATGCAGGATAGCTTCAAAAGAAGGGGGTTTAATAAACAAAGGAAGCCATAGACAAAAATGACGATAACTGAAACAATACAGAGACGACATTTAACAATGACTAAACATGACGAGGGGTAAACGTAACTAATGATCCGCGCTGCCATCGGCAACGCGGCTCACTTAAATATAAAACACTATGATGACACAATGAGGAGCAGGTGTGGTGACAGGGAGGAGCAGACGAAGGCGGGGCAGACACGTGACGAGGAATGACAACACTAGCACATGGCCAAAAGTCCGGGCTGAGTCCTGACATATACAAAGGAACCCTCCTGATCAGCTCCTTTACCTATATCAAAATCTAGACTAAACAAAAATGTTTTCAGCCTGGACTTAAACACTGAGACTGTGTCTGAGTCCTAAACACTAATTGGCTGTTCCATAACCGCAGGGCTTTATCAGAAAAACAACTGCCCCCAACTACTTGACGTACTACCAAACAGCCTGCACCTTTTGATCGAAATCAAACATCAGGTCCCACTCCTGCTAGCCAAGAACAGTGGGTACAGGCCAGGAAGTTTAAAATTGTAAAATTGTCATCTGGCCTTTTTCCAATCTTCACAGTAGTGCTTAAGGTCCAATTACTTCCTAAATCATTTTTAACGGTAAAAAGATACATACATACTAAGGGTATAAAGAAAAGACGTACCCTTGACGTACGTATGAGATCGAACCAGCGACAAAGAAAAGGTCTATTTATTTCACAGATGACATTACATCGGTGTAAAGTGCCGTGCACTGAGGCATGGAGGAAATGTGTACACTCAGCGTGTAGTTCATTAGGGCCTTTAACAAAATTATTGTCATTGTCTATAGCGGGGGTCAAAACACAGACAGACAGGGTTAAACTAGAATAATCCATTATCATAAACGGTACAAATAGACATGCATTCAAACCAGGACCTTGAAAATACAAGAACAAAGCTCAGGCTTTACAATACAAATGCACAATAAGATTTCCCTGGTATAAATATACAAAGTAATCAAGTAGAAAATAAAGAGTGTGATAACACAATCAGTGAAATGAACCAAATGACTATGTGAATGGTGGAGAATCTAAAACACGGTGCCAGGGCTGGCTCTTGTTGCCATGGGAGCCATTATTTAAGTCTGACTTATAACTTGGGATGTTTAATTTGAAAATTTTAACAAATGTGACGACTTCCAAAAGATAATTTGCAAGCGTTGATGGATTTTCTCTGAACATGTGCTCACAACTTTGACACCCTCTTTATGAATAGTTGTTAAGACAACGACATTATACGGCAACAACAAATAGGCTTAATATCGAAGCTTTTTCTACATTAATGTATCTAAACTAGAAATTCCCTGTGCTACAAAGTCACCGCTTGTTAAGATATAATTATATCTATTAAGATAATATTTAATGAAATATAATATAATTAAATAATAATAATAATGATATTAATCATTATAATAATAGGAATTGTTATTAGTACATTTAATTATATTAAAAAGAATGTAACAAAAATGTACTAATAATTATAATAATAATAAAAAATAATTATAATTATCGTCCTAATATTATTAGTAATTTAATTATTATTATTACCTATGAACAGTGAACAGTGTGCAAAGTCAGAATTTCATTGTACAAGGAACTTTTTGCATTATAAAATAAAACTTCTGAATCTTGAATAATGCAAATATCATGTAAAGACCTTCAAATAAAGTGTCATCCAATTCTGCCTCTCTTTTTTTCCTTCTCTCTCTAATTTTTAAGGTCTATCATTCCATCTGAACTTTTTCGCAGGTGTCTTTCTCGCCTCCCTGTCTCACACTGTCTCACCTTATCTGTCTGCCCTCTCACCTTTAACTGATTAATGACACTCTGTAAATATTCTTCAACACTGTTACACCTCTTTTTCTCATTTACATCTGCAATTTAAGTTCGTTATATTTCGCTTTCACATTCTCTTTCATAAAACCAACCTAGAGAGAGAGAGACAGACAGACAGACAGAGAGAGAGAGAGAGAGAGAGAGAGAGAGAGAGAGAGAGAGACAGACAGACAGACAGACAGACAGAGAGAGAGAGAGAGAGAGAGAGAGAGACAGACAGACAGACAGACAGAGAGAGTCAGACAGACAGACAGACAGACAGACAGACAGACAGACAGAGAGAGAGAGAGAGAGAGAGAGAGAGAGAGAGAGAGACAGACAGACAGACAGAGAGAGTCAGACAGACAGACAGAGAGAGAGAGAGAGAGAGAGAGAGAGAGAGAGGATACATGAAAGGTAGATGTTTATATAATTACAGTTGGAGAAAGATCATGTGATGTGGAAACAGTGCCCACTGTACCCAGCTTATCTACGTCAGGTTTTGTTGTGTTGTTCATTCTAACATGAGAGAGAGAGAGAGAGAGAGAGAGAGAGAGAGAGAGAGAGAGAGAGAGAGAGAGAGAGAGAGAGAGAGAGAGAGAAAGAGACGGTAAGAGAGACAGAGAGAGACAAAAAGAGAGAGAGCGAGAGAGATAGAAACAGTGAGAGAGAGAGACAAAAAAAGAGAGAGAGAGAGAGAGAGAGAGAGAGAGAGAGAGAGAGAATGCCCCTGTGAGTCAGTGACAACAGAAGGAGGAGAAAGCCGGCTTATGAACACGATATATTAAAGGCTGCATGCTGATCTCCAGAGACAGAGGGGATAATGCGTCGATTGATTTTACTGAGCTTTAAACTATTAATGCGGCAGGAGACGCATTCATCACATGCCTAACATGCCTGTACGACTGTGTTTAATAATAATCAGACAAAACGGGGGGACTGGGAGCTCAGAGGTTAACACTGTGCTCTGAACACATGGTTATGGGTTCGATTCCCAGTAGTTTCAGTAAAACCTTTGATTTTTATTAGTTAATTAACTGATTAAAAAAATTTATGTGTTATTGAGCTTGAATAACTCGTATAATAACTCGCTTGAATACTTGTATAATAATGTAAAAATAGATCTATCCATCCATGCATCCATTTATCCATCCATCTATCCATAAATGTCTTTCTTTCTTTCTTTCTTTCTTTCTTTCTTTCTTTCTTTCTTTCTTTCTTTCTTTCCACATGTACCATTCATATGGAAAGAAAAAAATAAGTAAGCTAAAAGTTTTTCAGTGTATTGTTTCTAACTGTTTCTCTCTCTCTTTCTCTTTCTCTCTTCGCACTCTCGTGTTCTCTCTCTCACTCTGTCATTAGAGATTTATTTGTGTTTGTCCTTTTAAGACACTCATCATTCAAAGCTCCTTTGTGAACATGGGGTCAAAGTTGACCAGGTGCACTGAACCTCATTTTGAAGGAGTGCTCTGAGAGTGTGTGGCGTCTTTAGCTGAGAATTTCTCCTCATTATCTGCAGAGGACGGACAGAAGAGCAGCCATCAAATTAATTATCCGACGCATTCCAGGCTTTAATCAGTGGCCTTGCATCGTGACTCACAGATTCACAGAGACAGATGTGTTTGGAGTTTCATTTACTCTCTCTCTCTCTCTCTCTCTCTCTCTCTCTCTCTCTCTCTCTCTCACACACACACACACACACACACACACGGGGTCAACCCTTCAAATAAGAACAGTTCAAAATAAGAAAACAATATTCTGCCTTTTTTCTTCTCTTTTATTCTATGTGTGTGTGTGTATGTGTGAGATATATATATAGCTGTGATTATTAGGTTTATGGTGTGGTATGTACCTAATGGTCTGTATATATAGCATATATAGTCTAAAGAAGAGACATACAGAGAGAAAGAGAGAGAGAGAGAAAGAGAGAGAGAGAGAGAGAGAGAAAAAAGGCACACTGATCGTGATATCGAGGTTAGCCGTCAGTTTATAGAACTGGTAATCAACCGCAACGCTAGTCTTAACAGTGTTTACAAACACCGCCTGCGCGTCACGTCCGGCGCGCAATGTAGATAGCTAGTTTTGCTCGGCCTATTAGGAAATTCAACAACTGACAAACGCCAAAACACCCTTCCCAATTCTTCATCATGTCTGCCTGGTCTCCAAAAACAACCCCCAGGTATATGAAACCTCCTCTCCTCTAAGTTAGCCCCTCTGGAAGCTTTGGTTTTTCACCCGACCAGTTCCCAGACAATAAAGCCTCACTCTTGCTCCAATTCACTTTAGCCGAGGATATCACGTTAAACTTTTCCAGTAATGTTGCTAGGGTGTCTACGTCACTTTGCTTTCTTATTACACCTACCATGTGATCGGTACATGCTGCTACCTTTATGCTATCTGCGCTATTTGATTAGCGTAGACCGTTTATCTTTGCTCTAATCTGTTGTAACAGGGGTTCTATAGCAATCGAGTACAGGAGTAAAGTTCTTTGAGTAAAGTATTGCAACCACACCACTAACAGAGGAGTTGTGACTAAAAATAAAGACCTCCCCATTCTCTCTTTCAATCTATAACATTTTTAACATCAGTAAACAGTAAACAGTAACAGTAAAAAAATCAGTTTTTAACACCTTTTCCACCAAAAAGAACCGGGTGCTGGTTCAGAGCCAGCGCTGGTGCTGGTTCAAAGTTGGTTCCACTGGCGAACCTTCTAAGAACCGGTTTGCCTTTCCACCGGTTAGAGAGCATCACAGAGCCGAGTCTGACGTCACTGTATACGTGTCACGTTACACAGCAATGTTAGCGCAGCAGCGGCAAACACAAACACATCAACAATGGCGGATGTTGCTTTACTGTTAATGCTCATGGCTTTGTGAACCTACATTAACACCCAAACGCGGCGAATCCAATGTGTACGTGCAGCTCCATGTAATCTGTATAAACGGAGGTTGTTATCGAGAAAGTACTTAACATTATTTTATTATTAAAACCTTGGCCATAGCGTGTAGCTACCTACTATCATGTGTGCTGATAATGTATCATATCGCGGTAAAGTAAAAGTGTAAAACATTAGTATACTTAAGGTACATTATCAAATGCGCTAACAGTAGCTCCGCCCACAGCCCCATGACACAAGCGGTTCTTAAGTCTAGACCAGCAACATTTTGGTGCTACTTAAGAACCACTTTTCGTGGTTCAGAGCCGGTGCTTTGGCTGTCGAAAAAGAAAGAACTGGTTCTAAATTAGGCTCCGAACCAGCACTGAAACTGCCTCTGTGGAAAAGGGACATATGTGTTTCCTGTAAAAGTACCTCATACCTAGCTCCATTCAGATTTAAGGTGGCTATCTGGACTTTGCTCATTATGAGTGAGACAAGGGTTAAATACCACCTAAAAAAATGGCACACTGTTTTTCCTCATGTCTTTACACATCCTTACTTTCCTCATCGTTCGTTTCAGCAATGAGTTTCCTCACAATCTTCTTCAGTCGGTACACTTCTTTATTTAAAAAACAACCCTCTGCCATTAGACACTTTGCCTTCTCAATGAATTGATTTAGGTCAGGAAAATATTCACTGACCCTCACTCCCCTTCTGTTCTTGGTTGACCTTAAAAACATGTTAATGTCCTCTGCATCATGTCCTCATGTCCTCTGCATCATAACTCCTGCTCAAACACTCTGCCAGTGATAAAGAGGTGGCGGAGTCAGACATTTCACTTTCACTATCGTGTTCTTCACTTTCAGCTACGTCTGCTTTTTTTAACATGTCTGAGGCCGCCGTCTTTATTACTTTTTTCCTTTTCATTTGAGTTTTAAAGATTTTCTGTTCTGCCGCCATTTCGATGCCATCGTCGTTAATCATTTTCTCGGGCTACTTGAGAAACCGGGTTGGTTTTTACACCATTTGTGCTGTGTAACACATCCGTTTCAGCCTCTGAATGTTATACATTAGTTAAATCCCCACTGTGTTCTGTACCTGTGACCGTGTTGTGTAGCGAGTTGGCCGGGCTTCAGCCGACTCGTCCGTGCTCGTTCTCTCCCTCAGCGGTACCACGATCGGGTCTGCTTCGGCCCGGTTAAACTTGGGTGGTTGTTGTACTGCTGGTTCATTGCTAGTGTTCTGTAAGTTAGTGCCGTTGTCGTTATTGAATCGGTCAGGGCAAGTGTGGACTAGATGACCTTCCTTACCACAGCATAAACACCTCATTTTTCCGGTAGTGGCGAAGACTTTTACATAATCAAAACCGTCTATACGGAAATGAAACGCTATGTCGAGTTCAGCGTTATTTTTAACAATCATGTATACAAGTCTCCTAAAAGAAACTACCTCTTTGAGTAATGGTGACTGGCTTGTGATTAGTGTTAATTTCGTCAGACGAGACGAGACGAAATATGTTCGTCAACAACCTTTTTTTTTCATGACTAAGACGAGACGATGACAAGACTGCACCACTGTCCAAAAACGCTGACTAAGACTAAATTAACATGCATTATTGTTGACGAAAAAAGACGAGACGAAAATGTTTTGTATAAAATAAAAACTAAGATAAAATCTCTTCATTTTCGTCTACAATTGTCTCTGCTTTTTCATCAGCTGTTACGCCTTTAAAATATTCACAACGAGTTCGCGGCTTCACGCTGTTGCTCAAGTTACAGGTCCGTGAAGCGGATCCCGCTTATTATATTGCTACCTACCAAATAAATAAATAATTTGACTCAAAATGATGATTTAAAAAGGAGTTTATTGATTTAAAAACAATTGTATTGTTTCCGCTAAAGAAAATAGTGCGCTCCGTCTCTACGGTTAGAATCCTGTGTGTCCATGGCAACGCTCTGTTTTTCATGGCAACGGTGTGTTATAGTTCGCAGAGGTCTGTTATCAAGAAATAAAATAGTGTGTGTGTAGAAAGAATTTGTCCACACGCTGCTCAAAAAATAAATAAATAAATAAATAAAAACTCCTGAGCATTAGTCCACCCCTGGCCTAGGCTTTTTGTGTTAAATTATATTTCCTGTCGCTGCGCAGGCTCTTTTATTGTACATGACAGCTTATGTCCCAATGACCGGTCTTTGCATTACGATTAAAAGCAGCATCAATAAATGTAAGTGTATTGAAAGTGTATGCACTGTTTAAACGAGTGTTCTCAACTTCTCACTGATACTTTTGTGATTCGCAGAGTTTTGACAAGATTTATAGCCTTGATATTGTTTCTTATTCAGAAGTGGTGACAGAAAAAACTCAGCACCCCCAACCTGAAACCTCTTCCCTGTCACAATCACATCATAATCAAAATGAATAATTAGGCTTAAAAGCAAATGTATATGTAAGGGAATCAAGTTTAACAATTACATGTAATATTGCTCTAACTATCATCAATAATGATGTGTGCAATACATTTGGCACAAGACTAAGACTAAGACTAAATTAAAAATAGGTGACGAAATTTTTAACTTGTGATCGGTATCTCTTTAACTGAGGAAACAGGTTTTCCGTTGCGAGAAAGAGCTTCGAGTAAAATTTCATCACTAATAAACGGTGGGACGTTGGAAAGAATGACTTTCTTCGATGGCATAGGAAGTAGCAGGACATCAGTGAGCACTCCCTTTATTACTATTCTACTTGCTACCAATCTGGTAACTTTTTCAACAGTATTGAGAAACACAACAGTTGCGTAGTTCATCCTAGAGGCGGCCATGATACACTCATAGCCTACAGCTTCTCCTATGGACAAACACACGTCTTCAACACTAGCTGCAGACACCACTTTAACACCATGGCGCAGTGTGAGAGTGTTTAAACTCCGCACCCCTCGGGCCGCCATGCTTCCCCTATAAAGGGTTACACACGGCCCTCGGAGACACTAGCAATAAAACCAACAAGGAAACAGTCAAAAGAACATTAACTCTTACTAACTAGAGAAAGAACAGAAAGAGAAAAATAGAGATACAAGGTACAGTAAGGAAAAAAGAGCTGCAAGAGACACTCTCACACAGCCATGCTCTCACTCTCACGACGCTCCGCCCACTCACTCACACATGCACAGAGAGAGAGAGAGAGAGAGAGAGAGAGAGAGAGAGAGAGAGAGAGAGAGAGAGAGAGTAATACTTCACAGATTTCACATATTGATTCTGTCGGAAAATTCCTGATAATTTTCCATTTCCTTTCTTCTGAATTTAAAAAAAAGTCAAATAATACTAATAATATTTACCACAAAAATAAATATTTACCACAAAAAGGAGCAATATCTGTAACATAGACCATAAGAAATGAAGAAATGATGTAAATAAAATACATTTTGTCATGTACACGTGAGTGAGTGAGTTGTCATGTCAACATGTGTGTGTGTGTGTGTATGTGTGTGTGGGCGGGTGTGTGTGTGTGTGTGTTTCATTTACCCTGTTTGTCAGGATAATCTGTCATCATTTATTTAGAAGGTCTTCATAGAGAAAATCATCTCTCACACACACACACACACACACACACACACACACGTTTATAGTCCGTAGCTGGCTTCATCACTCTTTTTGCTGTTAATCGTATTCACATAGTGTGGAATGATATTCATGATAATGTCAGCGTGCCTTCAGATGTCATTGTGTTTTAGTCTTGTGTATATGTCACATTAATGATCTCCCCAGGAGGCAAATTACACAGCATACTGAGTCTAATTACGTTCTGATTGTGAGAACAGTAATGTGTTCTGATTGGCTGAGAGTAGTACCGTGTTCTGATTAGCTGAGAGACGTACAGTGTTCTGATTGGCTGAGTGCAGTAAAGTGTTCTGATTGGCTGAGTGCAGTAAAGTGTTCTGATTGGCTGAAAGTAGTAGTTGTTTTAAAAACCTAAAAAAAATAAAAGTCAGTGTTCCTGATCCACTGCACCGTTTCCTAATGGCTTCTTACTTTTCTTTTTCACTATTTGTACTATACAGATGTTCTCCTGTTCACCTGAGCCAAGGTTGCATTGTCACTGATTCCCCATTTCCTTTTTTCTGGATTTTCAGTAATTATAGGATCAGCTGAACTATAATTTCAAACTATTTATCTAAAACTCTTTTGTGTGTGTGTGTGTGTGTGTGTGTGTGTGTGTGTGTGTGTGTGTGTGTGTGTGCTACGGCATCTTCAGTTAAGATTTTGCAGATGAATTACATTAGCTTAGCCATAGCATGTCCCAGGTATAGCCAAGTGTAAGAACTATCTATCTATCTATCTATCTATCTATCTATCTATCTATCTATCTATCTATCTATCTATCTATCTATCTATCTATCTATCTATCTATCTATCTATCTATCTATCTATCTATCTATCTATCTATCTATCTATCTATCTATCTATCTATCTATCTATCTATCTATCTATCTATCTATCTAACATTTGTTCTTTTTATCCATCCATGTACTTCTTTCTTTCTTTCTTTCTTTCTTTCTTTCTTTCTTTCTTTCTTTCTTTCTTTCTTTCTTTCTTTCTTTCTTTCTTTCTGTCTTTCTTTTTTTCTTTCTTTCTTTCTTTCTCACCACATGTTGCATCCATGTTGAAAGAGAATAAGGATTATACCATGCATATTCTCTCTCTCTCTCTCTCTCTCTCTCTCTCTCTCTCTCTCTCTCTCTCTCATTCTGTGTAATGGCACGAGGCAGAACGGAGCTTGGCATTAAGTTGTTTTGCCAACTGGTGGAGTGTGTGTTGCAGGTCAACGTGACATTAATTAAAACGCAGTGCGTGGGTGCTAACAGCTCCATGCTGAATAAATAAATAAAAAACACACACGTCGCGCTGGGCCACAAACTCACTGACGTCGCGTAACCCTGACGCAGAGCGTGCAAAAGAGAGGAGAGAAAAGTGTCGAGGCAGATGAAGGGAGGGAGGGCAGGAGGTGTGGTGGTGGTGGTGGGGGTAGAGTGGGGGTGGGGGAAGGGGGTGATGGTTGGGGGAAAGAGAAGACAGAAGAGGCGAGGGAGGAGAGGTTAGAGCGAGCGGGTTTGTTATGCTCTCAGTGTGCTCAGACAGTGATGTATGCTCCAGGCTCTGCCTCATTACGCCGAGGCCATTGTGTAAATCAACAGATAATTACGGCATACATCACACACACCCAACGCGATTTACAACGCTCCGGTTCGAGTCCTCATTAAGGCACAGAGAGATGGAGAGATGGTGGAATGAAAAAAAGCCCTCTTTTCTCCCTGCACGTAAACAATCCCAGCTTTTTTAATCTCCTGGAATGGCGGAAAAGTGCCAAGCTCTGAACACTGAGTGAATGTTGTGTAGTGTTCAGTGAGTGAGTGAGCAAGTGAGTGTGTGAGTGAGTGTGTGAGCGAGTGAGTGTGTGAGTGAGAGAGTGAGTGTGTGTGTGAGAGAGTGAGTGAGTGAGTGAGTGAGTGAGTGAGTGAGTGAGTGAGTGAGTGAGGGAGTGAGTGTGTGAGTGAGGGTGTGAGTGAGTGAGGGTGTGAGTGAGTGAGTGTGTGAGTGAGTGTGTGTGTGAGTGAGTGTGTGTGTGAGTGAGTGTGTGAGTGAGTGAGTGAGCAAGTGAGTGAGTGAGAGAGTGAGTGTGTGAGTGAGGGTGTGAGTGAGCGAGTGAGAGAGTGTGTGAGTGAGAGAGTGAGTGTGTGTGTGAGAGAGTGAGTGAGTGAGTGAGTGAGTGAGTGAGTGAGTGAGTGAGGGAGTGAGTGTGTGAGTGAGGGTGTGAGTGAGTGAGGGTGTGAGTGAGTGAGTGTGTGAGTGAGTGTGTGTGTGAGTGAGTGTGTGTGTGAGTGAGTGTGTGAGTGAGTGAGTGAGCAAGTGAGTGAGTGAGAGAGTGAGTGTGTGAGTGAGGGTGTGAGTGAGCGAGTGAGAGAGTGTGTGAGTGAGTGTGTGAGTGAGCGAGTGAGTGTGTCCTTGACACGCCTCCAGTTTGATCTCACTCTCCGATCATCAAAATTAAAAACCTACAGGAGTCATGCGTCATAAGGAGTCATGCGTCATAAGAAGTCATGCATCATAAGGAGTCATGCGTCATAAGGAGTCATGCGTCATAAGGAGTCATGCGTCATAAGGAGTCATGCGTCATAAGAAGTCATGCGTCATAAGAAGTCATGCGTCATAAGGAGTCATGCGTCATAAGAAGTCATGCGTCATAAGAAGTCATGCGTCATAAGAAGTCATGCATCATAAGACTGAAATAAATATCATAAAGCAGATGTGGAAGTTGTCATGATTTAGAACGGATTTTAACCAGATGTTGGTACAGTATAGGGGTCCTAATGTTTAAATTGTTGATCATTTAATTAATCAGATCTATTACTGTGTGTAACCTATAGGAACTTTATGAGATATAAAATAATATAAAATATTATAGAATTATTTTCATCATTCATATTTGTTTCCTTGTTGTAAATTGTTCTTAAAGTAAATCAAATCAGTCACATTTTTCTTTTTTACTTTATTTTACGTCTATGGAGAACATACTCGCACTCTGTGTGTGTGCGTGTGTGTGTGTCTGTGTGTGTGTGTGTGTGTGTGTGCTTGAATTGTTTAGCTGGAGTCTAAATTTCAACTTCACATTAAGACCAAAATGGAGGCTGAAAGAAAATGGAATTCTTTTTTATTTCATTTATTTCAGGAACAAAGTTGTCAAGTGGCGTTAAGTGTCGGATGTTGGATAAGTGAATAAGTACAAACAGTTTTTTTTCTGTAGTGCTGTCAAGGGTTGCCAGCGACTTTATTTTTCCACCTGCTTGTTTTCTTCTTCTTTTCATTGGGGATTTTAAGCATGGAGGGTGGTTATAATGACCGGGGGAAAAAAATCAAGCTGTAGCTATGTGAATTAGTCACTTAGCAACAAGACAATGAACTAGAATAACAATTTATACCGCAGAAAAAAAAGATAGACCTTACTTAAAGCATTGAAGATGAATAACAGCTCATGGTCAGATTTTCTATGAAGGTTTCATTTAAAAAGAATCATGAACATTTAGCTCATCTTATAATGCAGTTATAAGACACTATGCAGTCGATACGCTACGGAGTCTTTGTCATGCATTACATTGTTAAAATGTATGTAAAAGAAATCGAGCTCGACTGTCTTCATTAGATTTATTTATTTATTTATTTATTTACTTATTTAAAACTTTATCTTTCACCAGACAACCTCGAGCAAAAATATATATATATTTATTTGGCATTTTTAGGACTTATGTGTGCAATATCACATATTGTGAATGTATTTGTAGGCCATAAAAATATAATCAGGAATTTTACTTATAACAGATGGAGTGTGACATGGCAAAGAAAGTCAATACTGCTGTAGACACTCACACAACTAAATAAGGACATTTATTGGCCTCTGGGAAAAAGAGTTTAACAATAAACAACAACATCTTATTAAATAGATAGATAGATAGATAGATAGATAGATAGATAGATAGATAGATAGATAGATAGATAGTCAAACAGATAGATAGATAGATAGATAGATAGATAGATAGATAGATAGATAGATAGATAGATAGATAGATAGTCAAACAGATAGATAGATAGATAGATAGATAGATAGATAGATAGATAGATAGATAGATAGATAGATAGTCAAACAGATAGATAGATAGATAGATAGATAGATAGATAGATAGATAGATAGATAGATAGATAGATAGATAGATAGTCAAACAGATAGATAGATAGATAGATAGATAGATAGATAGATAGATAGATAGATAGATAGATAGATAGATAGATAGATATACAGGCAGACAGACAACTAGATAGATAGATAGATAGATAGATAGATAGATAGATAGATAGATAGACAGACAGACAGACAGACAGACAGCTAGATAGATAGATAGATAGATAGATAGATAGATAGATAGATAGATAGATAGATAGATAGATAGATAGATAGATAGACAAACAGGCAGACAGACAACTAGATAGATAGATAGATAGATAGATAGATAGATAGATAGATAGATAGATAGATAGATAGATAGATAGATAGATAGATAGATAGTGAAAGGGCCCCCAAGCAAGGCCCTTAACCCTCCACTGCTCAGCTGTATAAATGAGTTTGGCTTCTGCTAAAATGCCATAAATGTAAATGAAAGATTATAAAAAGGAATTTAATTGTAATAGATTCAAAATTGTGGATAAGGAAACTTTATTGATCTGTTCACTGTGATGAAACACATCAGTTTCATGAGACATTTCTAAAGCGAGTCCAACAATATTTTGGTTCTGTGCAACAATAACTGGCTGGATTATTGGCTGGATTCCAAATGGCTTCCTCCACCCTAGAAAAGTTCACTACATAAATAATATTATAAATACTCCCACAGCCTGTGTAGTGCACTATAGGAAGCCATCAGGGACTCAGCATTGGGTTCAGCTTTCATCACCATATCCAGGTATTTATATAGCATTTGAGGTTACATAGCTTATGAATGATTAAGAGTAAAATGACACACACACACACACACACACACACACACACACACACACATATATATATGTACAGTATATGCATTATACTGAAATGTATGTTGACACAACAACAAGGCTGCTATTTAATCACTAGTTATCTCATGATTATCTTAATGATTATCTTTTAATTATCTCAATTTACTCACACGGTTAACACTTTTTTTTAATGAATAAGTGACAGATTCTGTCGACACCAAGCAACACAAATTAGCACAGGTTTAATTCCAGCCTCTATAGCATCCCAGACAATACTTCTGCTTAAGGTCCCTTGTGTGGAATGTATGACAGGAAATGGGCCGTGTGTGTGTGACAGAACCCAATCAGCGCTGTGACATTTCAGCCAGACTTGAGCCACACTTGAGCACTGAAAAGCAATCAGTCCAGATTCAGCCCGAGACCCCATTCACACACACACACACACACACACACACACACACACACACACACACACACACACACACACACACACAGACACAAACACACACACACACACACACACACACGGTCACAGCAGCGCTCGTGACAGAAACACACCGCCACCTGCTTACATGCTGGTCTGAATATATTAAAGTTATATAAAATAAAATCCATCTATTTTAATTTGGGCCACTCTTTGATAAACATGCGAGTGTGGGTGGAGAAGATGGAGAAGAAAAGGAAAGCATGTGTGACTGCCAGCATCAACACAACAGTCACACACACACACACACACACACATACACTAGAATGTTTCTACTGTATTAATGCTACAGGCTTATGAGAAAGTCTTTCTTTCTTTCTTTCTTTCTTTCTTTCTTTCTTTCTTTCATTTTATATCTATCTATCTATCTATCTATCTATCTATCTATCTATCTATCTATCTATCTATCTATCTATCTATCTATCTATCTATCTGTTGTTCTTTCAATCCATCCATCCATCCATCCATCGATCTTTCCATCCATCATTCATGTACAACCGTCTTTCTTTCTTTCTTTCTTTCTTTCTTTCTTTCTTTCTTTCTTTCTTTCTTTCTTTCTTTCTTTCTTTCTTTCTTTCTTTCTCTGAAGCTTCACTGGTGTAACTGCACACAGAACTGTCACATTTCACACCTATTAGTCCACCGCTTTTGCCAAGATTTGTTTAGTTTCACACTTCCACATAATTAAGTGGACCAAAGCCAAAAAAAAAAAAGAAATAAAATAAATAAATAAATAAATAAATCTTCTTCTTCTTTCAGCTTTTCCCTTTAGGGGTCGCCACAGCAAATCATCTCTCTCCACCTATCCCTATCTTCTGCATCCTCAACACTTGTACCCACTAGCTTCATATCCTCATTAATTACATCCATATACCTCCTCTTTGGCCTTCCTCTTTGCTTCCTGCCTGGCAGCTCCATGTCCAACATTCTCCTACCAATATACTCACTCTCCCTCCTCTGAACATGTCCAAACCATCTTAATCTGGTCTCCCTAACTTTGTCCCCCAAACGTCCAACATGAGCTGTCCCTCTGATGTACCTGTTCCTATAAATAAATAAATAAATAACTAAATAAATAAACAAATATTTAAGGGCTAAATATACATGTAAAACTCTTTCATTTAATTTATTCTTCAGAACGATAGTGAAAGAAAAATCTGAAAAATCTTGACTGATGCGAGTGTGAGGTAATTCATTTACAGCGACAGACACGTGAACATCGATTAGGACTATGTGTCACAAACACACACCAGACAAGCATATAGCGTGAGACAAAGAGTCTGTATAAATATCACTTATGTCACGATCAGGTGAGATGCAGTGGCTGATGGGACGTCGCACATCCAATTACAAACTATGTGCACTTGTATTGTGTCAAAAAATCACCCCAGAATGGAGAACATAAAACTGGTGCTAAATCAATGTGTGTTGCTTCAAAAGATCAAGATCACTGAATTACAGCTCAGTTTGTCCCATGCACCTTATAAACAAACAAACAAACAAACAAATAAACAAACAAATAAAGCAAAACACAAAGTGTGTTTAGGACAGTGATTACTCAGTTGGTTAAGTCTTGCGGTTTCTGCTTGGAGGATTAGTGTGTTTAAGCCCTTGCACTGCCAAGCCTACACTGTTGGGCCCTTGGGCAAGGCCCTTAACCCTGTCTGCTCCAGAGGTGCTGTATAATGTCTGACCCTGTGCTCTGATCCCAACCTCCAAAGTTGGGACTGTGCTGTGACAAAATATATGTGACAAAACTAAAGGCTTCTATTGTACTCACTTCCTGCAGTAGAGTCGAATCAGAGTCAAATCACTAGTTGAATCTTTCTGGAATCGACTCAATCGCTTGAGACGGGCTTGTTCTGGTTGTTTTCACACCAACGAGTGTAGCTGCATCCCATATCGCATATGACTTACTAACTATTCTGTGCCGTTGTGTAATACACATTTTGTGAGTAGTGTGCACTTCATGAACCTGGACGATGCACTTATTATTCATGTGTGGAATGTTGGACACTTCATGCACTCAGAGCTCTGCTTACGTAGCTGACGAGAGGCCGGGCGAGGTGATGACTCTGGATGAGAAAGCATTTTCAGGATGGCCGACGACACTCTGGTGGTCAAGACGTCTTACGGGATTATATTAGGCTGCTAACTTTGTGTTTCATTTTTCAGCAGTGTATTTGTTTACATTTACATGTATGCCATTTGGAAGACCCCATGTATGCCATCCAGAGCTTTATTCTGCTGAAGCTATCAACTGGAAAACTGGGAAAGGTTATACTTTGAGTTCCATTTCAGATCATATTACCCTTCAAAATCACACTAGAGACTAGAGTCCATAATGCTTAGTGTGTGTGTGTATGTGTGTGTGTGTGGTTTCCAGCTTGTGATTGCTGTGTTCTCATCTGCCTATATACATACTAGGGTTTTATGCCACACCCTTAAAGAGTTCAGTGAACTAGACGTGTGACTCTGTTGTTTTTATTATTATTCCTAGGGGACTCTAACACGTACTCGGACTGAACTGAACCCTGATTATCTGGACCTGCGCTCTAGAACTGACCTGAACCCAGAATACTGGACCCCGTGTACACCATTGGTGAGTAAGCAAAGCAACCGAGTCTAAAATCTGTGCAGCCCAAACACACAAATTCTCACAGCATGTGGAGAGAATTCTACTTTTCGCGATAGCAGAATTAAACCCACAGAGATGGAGTTTGGACTTCTGTCATATTGACGAAGTTTACATGTATAAGATCAGGCTAGAATTTAGAGCGAAATGAAAATGGTCTCTCTGTGGCCTTCTCTTGGTTTTTTTCATCCTACATTTCTTGCTAATATTGTTAAAAAAGAAAATAAGCTAAAGTTTAATTAGTCACAAGCTGCTCCGTGCACATGTATCGACACACATCACGCCCACTTGCCGCTCGCTCGACGCTCTCTCGCCATCACCATGGGCTCAGCTGTGTCGATCGGGTTTGCTTGGGAACTTTTTACAGCCCATTTCTGAAAAAAAAAAAAAAAAAATGAAGACACTGGGAGACGGCAAGCTGAAATTGAAGCGTTTGGCGCTCAGGAGACATGAGTGACATTTTGAGCTCTTAATGAGTCCAGTGCAGTGCTGAATACACTCATGATTTGACTCTTCTTCAAGTTTTGTCAAATGTCACTTGTGTGTGTTGAGAGCACTGCTGCTATTCGTATTATTACTAGTACTTCTTCTTCTTCTTCTTCTTCTTCTTCTTTTACTTCTTCTTTTACTTCTTAGCTACATTTCAGTGTTGCCTTTAGCCTGGTGTACTCGTTCCTTTCAAACTTTATTTTGTGGATTATTTATTTATTTATTTATTAATTTTTTTTTTTTTCTAATTTATAATCTGCTGTTAGCGATGCTGCTTCACAGCTTCAGAGTTGAATCCTGAGCTCAGGTTTCTGTCCGTGTGGAATGTTCTCCTTGTGTCTGTGTGGGTTTCCTGCAGGTTCTTCTTTTTCATTCAACCACCAAAAACATGGTAGGAGGTGGATTGGCTATGTTTGATTGCCAGTGTGTGGGTGCATGGACCCTTGACATCTTATCCAAGGTGTATTCCTGGCTCGTAGTGCTCTGAATAAGGTCTAAATCCGCTGCATCCCTGATCAGAATAAAGGCTGACTGCAGATGAACGAATAAATGAATGAATGAATGAATATATGAAAAAAAGAATGAGTGAATGAAAAAAAATAAATAATTGTTGTTCCGCTAACAAACATTTCCATTAAAATCATGATGATGTCATAATAAGTGTTGCAGCAGCTGACCAATCAGCATCTTTGTATTATCTATCTATCTATCTATCTATCTATCTATCTATCTATCTATCTATCTATCTATCTATCTATCTATCTATCTTAATCTCAACTCAAGTCATTTGTATCCTCACAGCACTTCCAGCATTTTATTTATTTATTTATTTATTTATTTATTTATTTATTTATTTATTTTTTCCAGACCACACTTTCCATCAGGAAGTGCACATCTAATTAAGAAAACTAAAAATGGTGTAATTGAGATTTTAACACCCGTAATGACTCTCTAATGTAATTTGGCAGACACGGCTCGGTCCTAGCAGGACACGCTGTGCCAGAACAATCACATCAGTCAGCAGTTTTAGCACTGCAGGTGTCTGGAGGAGTTTTGTTTTTTTTTTTTTGGAAAGGCAGCACTCTACAAATGACTAATAACCAAAGTGTTTTGTTTTTTAATCCAAAAAAAAAAAAAAAAAAAAAAATATATATATATATATATATATATATATATATATATATATATATATATATATATATGAAAAAAAATCTCCCTCAAACACTACAAATCTCATTTAATTCACAAGCGCAAGGTTCTTTTAAAATGTCAAACTTAATAGCTGATCATAGGTTAATTCAACTTTAGTGTTCATGCAGTATTGTGTGTGTGTGTGTGTGTGTGTGTGTGTGTGTGTGCTCATGCAGTATTGTGTGTGTGTTGGTATATCCACACACACACACACACAGACACATACACACACACACACACACACACACACACAGACAGTAAAAGAGAACAAAGCTGTCAATGCCATCTGTTTTTGTTACTTAATAACACCCTGAATGTTGTCATATCCGATTATTCTGTCAGATTAATGAGTAAAACATAATTTTTCTTTTCTGTTGCTATCATTAATTTGAAATAAATCTATACATTTGTGAGCCTTCTGTAACAGAAAACTTATATCTTATATCTTGTATCTTGTATCTCATATCTTATATTTTGTATCTCATATATTATATCTCATATCATATATCTTGTATCTTATATCTCATTTTGTATATCTTGTATCTTGTATCTCATATCTTATATCTCATATCTTGTATCTTATATCTCATATCTTATATCTCATATCTTATATCTCATAAAGAAAGAACAAACAAACAAACAAACAAACAAATAAATAAATAAATATTTGTGAGATATCTCAAGACTGACAGACTGGTTGTATGTTTGTAGGATTTGTGTAAACTAATCACCGTAAGCAGCAGAAGACCTGATTAGATTTTGGAACGGATTTATTTAATTGGGGTCAAAGTCACAGCAAGGTCAAACATCTGAGATAGTTTGTATTCAGTATGTTTAAAGTATATTTCAGAAACAAATTAATAACATAAAGGACTGAGTTCGACTTTTCACCGGCCATTTTTAAATTCCAAATTAATAATAAAATAAAAATAAAATACTGAACTGGACAGAAAACAAAAGATTAAAACACCTCCATCTTTTCTTGACATCACATGATGGAGATATTGTTATTGCTACGCCGTCATTTTTTCTGGCAGGATTTTCTGAAGCCAGCACATCTGTCTAACATCAGGATAGAGTGGAAATTAAAGCACCTGGCTAATTTATCTGAACGAATTTAGAATAGAAATAATATCAGTTTATGTTAATCGCCAGGCAGTGTATGATTTTTTTTTTTTGTTAGAAGTCTTCAAGCAAAAGTTTTAGAATGTAGAAAAAAACTCATCTTTAGAATTCCACTTGGTCTTTATATCCTCAAACCAAATCTAAAGCAGGTCATTTGGGCGGGAACGGAGGAACCGGGTCGAGAGAGCACGGCACTGTGCTACACACAGGAACACGACCCACATCCGTTAATACGGTGTATCGTTCTTTTTAGCGTCCTCGGGAGAATCGAGACTAATATTTGTCATCGCCGTCCGTTTTAATAAGCGTCGAGTCTTTCTCTCTCGTCTCCTCTGTTGCTGTGGGATCTGCAGGATTTGATTGAAAAGGTGTGAGATTTGCTTTCATACCCCCTCAGGATCAGAGAGAAGATCTGGTGATAGACAAACGCGATACACACTTCAGAGTGAAAAGGTTTCACACCTCCAGCAGTTAGGGGAGAGGAGCAAAATTTTTACGTTATTAAATCTGACTGTAACTTTATGCACCGGCTATATTTTATATCGAGAAATCATCTTTATTATAAAGAAATTTATTCGTTTTTTTTTCTCTGTACGGTTTTTGATTGACTGTTTGGGAAAAGCTTTAAAACTCTTTTACCAGAGACAAAAAAATGGAATTTTCCATGGCCTGGTTGCTCATGCTGTTCAGCATTGAATTCCTTTGTCATGTCACACTTCACAGTGGTGGTTAATGGATCATATGAAAGCAGACACTCAGGGCTTTAAGAATTTGTAGTTTAAGTATTTCTGCTTTTCACTAGCCTGCTAAGGGAAATATATTCATAGAAAAATTCCAAGACAAAACCAAAAACATTTCTTTTCACCCAAATGTTCTTCACAGTAAACAGTGATTTGTTGTAGAATGGATAATTACATTTACTGTACATTATTTCCTGTTCAGTGTCACCCAAATGAGGATGAGGTTCACGTCTGAGTCTGGTTCCTCTAACGCAGGGGTGACAAACTCAAATTCACAGTGGGCCAAAATATAAAACTGAGATAAAGTCACGGGCCAAACTGAATATTTATTGAAAAATGAACTGCAACTGATGTGTAATGTTCAACCTTTTTCATATGGAAACAAACTTTAGTTTTGCTTGAACACAGGATTTAGAACAACCAGAGCTTGATATTACAAACACATAAGAAATTAAATTTGAAATAAAAGACACATCAGTGGTGTTCATTTCTTATTTAAATAAGTAAATAAATAAATAAACAAACAAATAAATAAATAAACAAATAAATAAATAAATGATGCCTCTCACTGGATCATTTTAAGTTCCTTTTTGAAGTGGATCTTTTTCAAAACCAACAACAAAACAACCATAAATAATCATTTCATTCAATGAAAATCCAACTTTTCGACTAGTTTCTTCTTATGTCATATTCTTTCGTTACAGACACGTTAGCTCCGTTAGCACACAAGACAAACAGGTCTGTCCTTTATATTCGTGAACAGATAATCTGCCTCCCACTTGTCTTGAAAGCTCCTATTGTCCATCTTTCGTTTGGCCATTTTTGTGGAGGGTGGAGTTAACTTGCCCGATGTGACTGTAGCATGGTTGCTAACGACTGTCAACGGAGAATGAGGGGCGCTCGCTGTTCGTGACTACGGGTCAATACAGTGGCAAGGCATTCTGGGATTTGTAGTATTAGCGGAGCATGCGGCTAGCCAGATGAACATTTGATATATCCCGCGGGCCTGAGTTTGACATCCCTGCTCTAACGGTTTCTTCCTCACGTCATGTCAGGGTGATTTTCCTTACCACCGTCACCTCAGGCTTGTTCATTAGCGATAAATGTTAGAGATAAATAGTAACTTAATATTAAACTTTTTTTTTTCTGTTTGTAAACGTTTATACCCATTTCCTGTGTATGTGAATTGTTAAAAGAGCTATAGAAATCATTTGAATTGAATTGACTATCAAACCCATTTGTGCTCTATGAGACGCCCCAAGATCTTGTTCGTTAGCATCTATAATCTGAAGGTGTTTATCTTCAACCGATAAAATTCTGTGTAAGGGTAAAAACTGAGGGAAAATCACACTTTGCACTGAGGTCCTGGCTCGTTTTATATCAGACTTGCATCCAGAAAATAATTCATTTGTTTATACCGATTGGAAATATCCGATAAGTCAATTTCCATTCCTCTGGTGTACCGGTAAAAAGAGTTTATTGATTTAGCTTGTATGTTATAATTTGTTTAAAACCGCTGTTTATTTACGCTCAAACACAATATATTTCTTCACTGCTTAATGTCCAAAAAAAGCATCATTTTTTAATATACAAATATGTAAAATGGGTCATTTGGACCTGGGCAGCTCAGAAGAGTTAATCTCAGCTGCTGTTACAGAGCACAGTGATTAGCATGGCCTGATTAGAGAGAGCGAAGTTCCTATTAGCAGCTGTACACAGCAGCAGCTGCTTAAACTCCCACAGAGAGTCCAGACCTTATTTCCACAAATAAGATATTAAACACCTGCATGAGTCACAGTTCTAGCTTAAAACAATCTACTTTAGTAAAGTTTCTCAGTTGTCTGTGTGCTTGAAATAAAGAAATAATAATTATTACATCTGGCTCTGCAAGGACTGTAATCATGTACTTATAATCATGTACATGCTATTAAAGGGAAATAATCAACAGGCAAATCACCTAAGAGTTGATTATCGCTTATTATCCTACTGTTATTACAGACGCCAGACAGAGTTAGCCGTCTCTTTACGTTCGACTTGAGTGATGGGATCACAATTGGACAGCTGAGATGAGTAGAAGTTCACACCTGGTGTTATAAACATGTCTCCAGTGACCGCTTGCGATTGGATTTCATACATCATTTCTGCTGGAGAGAGCCTGTCACGCACATTTATCGCATCAGGCTTCTGCTGCAGTTATTTTCAAGCAGAAATGTCCTGTGAATCTGATCTCGTGTACATTACACGTGGTGCGGTCTGCTAACGAAGGATGTAAAGGAACGTGAGATTAGATGATGAACGTTGCTATGAAAAGCATTTTTCCAGCATTTAGAAGACGCCCTTATTCAGATTGACTTACATTTGTTAATCACATTTTAGACAACTGAGCAATTGAGGGTTAAGGGCCTTGCTCAGGGGCCCAGCAGGGGCAGCATTATGGACGTGGGATCAGATAACCCTAACCCTAACCCAAATTAACAGCCTTCCGCTAGGTAATCCAATACCTTAACCACAAGGCTACCGCATCCCCAAAAAGAGATGTTATAGCATCTTTAGACTAGCACTGAGACTGGCGAGTGCTAATACGATCACAATGCGATTTTGAGATCTATTTAATTTATTACACTCCTTTACTTAGTGCTGACCGTTTCCATCTGATCACATATGATGACTTGAACACTCGGGGCATTTCTAATCACCTGACCTCCCAGGACACATCCAATCACCCAGAACACACCTTTACGTAATGCTGACCGTTTACATCTGCTCACCTTTTCACTCAGGACATACCTGATCACCTGATCACACAGGAAATATCTTATCAACCTGATCACCCAGGACACATCTGATCCCTCAGGACATATCATACACTGCCTGGCAATAATACCCATAATCCCCTTTATGGCAGGGGTATCTTTTTAAACATAGAAAAATAGACAAGAAGTATCTTTAAATAGGTTTTTGTCTTAGCTGAAACACAAGCATTTGATTTCATATATACACGTGTGTGTGTGTGTGTGTGTGTGTGTGTGTAATTGTGGTTCATAATCTAATAATCCAAAATTAGATGATAATGATGTTCATTTCCAATAAAAATGCTGACCAATGAGAAGAAGGCAAGCAGTAAGCAGTATAAATAATATAGTGCACTGTGAGGTTAGACAATTATCTTGCTATGAAAATTTAATACTGGTACAACCCTTGTGGACAGAAGATCATCATGTCCTGGAGGAAGTGTTTTCTCTCTCTCTCTCTCTCTCTCTCTCTCTCTCTCTCTCTCTCTCTCTCACTCTCTCTCTCTCACGGTATTTACCAGAGTTTTCATTGTGATGCTATTGTGGTAGAGAGATAGTGTATGAATTATGCATTGCTGTGAAAGATGGATTGGAGGAAATGGATCCGTTTTCTAAGTAAAGGCTAGAGCTTCTCCTGGGACGGTACTCTGTAAGGATACATTACAGCTTGGCCAAAGATTGAGAGATGGTGAATGGCTATAAAAAAAAAAAAATGCAGCTTGCGGGATGAGCATTAGCATAAATACAGGAATTACAGTGATAAACTGGACGATGATTCAATATTAATATCTGTGTTTACAAGTGGAACAGATTGCGCTTGCATATCCGACACTTATTCGCTGATGCTGTTGTTTTTAACCAAAAGTCTGAGTCGGCTACCAAGAACTGTTTAAGCGTTATTATTAACTGTAATCTTTTATTAAGATCTATTTTTAGGGAAGAAGGGATAGAGAAATTTATACAGGAGACCAAACTAGGAAGTACTTGAAGGAAGAAAACTAGCAAACAGGTTTGCAATGTGACTAGATTCCAAAAAATGCTTCATCGATCCAGTTATTTTCTGTACCACCTTCCATACACCATGTCACGGGGAACCTCACGTCTATCCCTGGGTACAAGGCAACGGACACAATGGATAAGCAAACACGCTTACTATTAATACACCACACCCATTAAAAAAAAAAAAACTTCTTAAAGAAGAATCCCTGACCTGGATAAAGTAAAGATTCCCTATTTAGTGGGAAGATTTCATAAGTGATGTGAACTATACTTTAGGATCTTATTATAGCATTGATGAACTACTGCAACTGCTTTACTGTGTCCCTTAGCTCAGTGAATCTTACATTGTTATACTAAATCATGGCAAAGTTTGTTCCAAGAGGTCAAGGCCTGTAGAAAGGTATCTATTTGAAACTGGAATTACAATCAACTTTAGTTATTGTGGTGAAAATACACCATAAGTTTCCTGGTTAGACATATAGATCTGCTTTTAAACTGATTTCATCTGGTAGTCTGATTTTGCCAAACAAGAATTGGATGTGAGGTAGAATCCAATCTAGGCATAAAATTGAGAGTGAAAGGTTTTGCTGAGGGACCCACAGGGGGTCTTTAGCAACCTTGGGACTTGGCAAGCACATAACCTTAACTTCTGAGCTACCACTGCTAACAAGCAAATCAAAACCGGAGAGAAAATGGCCGTTATCCCTCAATGCTCTCTTGCCCTTAATCTTCATCCTTTCCTCCATGGCTCAAATTAGTGCCACTCTCTCTCTCTATCTCCCTCTCTCGCTCTCTCTCTCGCGCTCTCTCTGTCTGACTCTCCCTGTTCCATCTTTTAACGAGGTGGCTGGTCCCTTGAGATAACTGGACACGCCTTGAGGCATCAGCAGGTGAAGGACACTCCATTATCTGTCCTAGATGGATGAGTTGAGACACTGCCCTGAAAGCAGGACGGCTGCCAGATCCTCTTCTCTTTAAAGTGCTTTTGTCTCTGCTGAGTGCCACAATTAGCGTAAGAGGATAAATCCACCCAATCTCTCTCCAAGTCTATAGACCCAAAAACGAAAGCTGACAATTTGAGCTAATGTTTTATTAATGAATTGTAAAGCTACTGTTATTCCTATTTCCAAACACCATAGTGATGGTGCCATTTGTGGCCTGATATCTGATCTCAGCTCTGATTGGTTGTGCTTCTACATCAGCTTTTGAATATTCAGAGAGGAGAAATGTGATGGAGTTTTCAAAAAAATTTCACCATCACTTTGTTTCTATCTCCGTTGACCAACTTGTCTTTACCAACATAGTCATGGATGCAACTGCCCAAAATACATACTGTATACTTATAGTGTATACTCACTCACTCACTCACTCACTCACTCACTCACTCACTCACTCACTCACTCACTCACTCATTTTCTACAGCTTATCCGAACTACCTCGGGTCACGGGGAGCCTGTGCCTATCTCAGGCGTCATCGGGCATCAAGGCAGGATACACCCTGGACGGAGTGCCAACCCATCGCAGGGCACACACACACTCTCATTCACTCACACAATCACACACTACGGACAATTTTCCAGAGATGCCAATCAACCTACCATGCATGTCTTTGGACCGGGGGAGGAAACCGGAGTACCCGGAGGAAACCCCCGAGGCACGGGGAGAACATGCAAACTCCACACACACAAGGTGGAGGTGGGAATCGAACCCCTAACCCTGGAGGTGTGAGGCGAACGTGCTAACCACTAAGCCACTGTGCGCCCCTTAGTGTATACTCTAGTATTAATTATTATTTATGTCACTGTAAAATGATTCTAATATGATTTACTTCACATGCTAATCACAAAATAAGTAGTAGAAATGGATGGAAACACACTTCCTGGAAACAGCTAAACAAGCGTCTGGTCATTATATCTAATGTCTTTGAGAGTTTATCAGAGCTATTTGTTTATACAGATATCTTTAAAATCCTTTTTAAGATGCTAATGACGTTCTTTATATCAACAG
Organism: Tachysurus vachellii; assembly: GCF_030014155.1. Classification (NCBI taxonomy): domain Eukaryota; kingdom Metazoa; phylum Chordata; class Actinopteri; order Siluriformes; family Bagridae; genus Tachysurus; species Tachysurus vachellii. The sequence goes on from NC_083463.1 coordinate 5,502,866, forward strand.
ATACTGATAACAACCTGTTCTTTTTCATACAAATCTTAATAATATTAGTTTTTTTTTTTATTAGTAATTTTATCTCTCGAGCTTTTTCGTCATAACATATGGTGCTTAATATTCAACCCTGCTATGCTGGACTAAAATTAGCAGGGCATTCGTCTCACAGATATTGTTAAACTGTGTGAAATCTGTCACTTTTGTATATGCAGATATGCAGCGCTGTCTCTCAAACACACACACGTGCACACACACACACACACACACACACACACACACACACACACACACACACACACACACACACACACACACATAGTTTTATGCCTTTTGGGTGGCTGTAAAATTTTGAAAAATCCAGAAAGTGCATATTTGCAGATGTCATTTTCTATTTGTGATTCATGGGTTATTTGCTACTGTACAGTAGGTGTGTGTGTGTGTGTGTGTGTGTGTGTGTAGAAACAAAGTCTTTTTCCCCTCTGGACATATTCAGTATTTGTTTAACGTAAATTATGCACCACAATCTGACACAGTCTCAGAGATTTTGGAAGATTCCTGCACTGAAGTTTATTAAAGCAGCTGACAAACAAACTCACAAGTCCAAATGCAAAATTTTAATAGCAGCAGTTGGTAGTTCAAAGGACAAGTAGTAGGTAACCTGGCTCACAACCTACCCCAGGAACTGAGATTAGATGATCAAGTAATGAGACATAACTGTACTGATTTGTAAATATTACCTTGGAGCTAGAAATCTGAGTGGACATGAAGGGTACTGCGGTACTCAAAGTGAAACAGAACTCTCATCTGAAACATCAAAGCATTAAGACTTGCCCCTGGATCTGGGCTTTGGATTACACTGATGCTGCATGTGGAAGTCATCAATGGTGCTCATGAATGTTCTCTAAGACAGACAGACATATAGTATGTTAGGCTTAATTCTCTGAGTCCAGCAAGGCCTGAACTACATACTGTAGGCTGGGCTTTTCTCCAATTCCAATGGAAGGGATGAGGTAGTTGCCAAGTGTCTGGGTTTTCTTATCAATTACTGTACCATCCAGCCAGGCTGTTTTTGTCTATGTGGTCAGGGACAGACTATTACCCTGTTTTTGACTCTGATGCATGCATCCTCCATTTTTTTTTAATGATTAGGCAAAATCCAAGCAACAACTCGGGGCTGAGTACAAAAACTAACAAGCTGGGTAACACTTCTAAACGTACATAAAGAGGGGTGAGACTTAGCGAGACATATAGTATGTACAGTACACTACCATCATAACTTTCTCTGGCGGATGTTTGTAATGAAATCTTCAGTGATTCTTTTTGTATCAGTTATATTTACTGTACACGTTTGCGCAGTCCAGATATCTCAATATCACTCTAGACTCCAGCAGCACAAGTTAACCAGAAAGTGTGTTCTTAAAGCTTCTAAGCTATTTTTAGGCTACCACAGACAGAGCACACACATTTTTGTGTGTGTGATAAAAATACAATCGAAATTGGTAAAAATGTTAAGCTGTACAGTATATTCAGTATATATAGTAGTCAGGAGGGGGGCACGGTGACTTAGTGGTTAGCACGTTCGCCTCACACCTCCAGGGTTGGGGGTTCGATTCCCGCCTCCGCCTTGTGTGTGTGGAGTTTGTATGTTCTCCCCGTGCCTCGGGGGTTTCCTCCGGGTACTCTGGTTTCCTCCCCCGGTCCAAAGACATGCATGGTAGGTTGATTGGCGTCTCTGGAAAATTGTGTGTGAGTGCGTGAGTGAATGAGAGTGTGTGTGTGCCCTGCGATGAGTTGGCACTCCGTCCAGGGTGTATCCTGCCTTGATGCCCGATGACGCCTGAGATAGGCACAGGCTCCCTGTGACCCGAAGTAGTTCGGATAAGCGGTAGAAGATGAATGAACGAATGAATAGTAGTCAGGATAGAAATCAGTGCCCTGTGATCTGGCATGTAATATACAAGTAAATGGTTATCATACAATGAGTTAGTGGTTTGTTAGGAAGACCAATAAATGTTTCTATTGTCCTTTTCTTTTAAATCCTTTGGGCAAATGGGTTAATACTTTACATGTCAGACTGTAAATCAATACAGCATTCAGGCTTTTGGTGGGATTCTAATGATCTCCAAATCGATACTCATGATCTTAAATCAATAAGAAAGTTAATTATGAGGTATCACTTTGTCTTTTTGTTGTGTTTTGGATGTAAACGCCTTCCCTTTTTGGACGGATCTTTGGAAAACATTGATGAAGGCTTAAAGAGCTTATAGAGTAAGAACACACCTGCCGATATGTCTTAACCACTCGGATCTCAGCTGCCTTATAAGCTCCACATAAAGAAGTGGTTTACGGGAAGCACTCTGTTAAAATAACAGTCTGTTACTTGCGTTTCTCTCAGTCTAAAACACTCTCTCCCCGTGGTCCAGTTCTGACTTAACACACCTCCGTCTACTTCCCCTTGGCCATCTTAAGGGTCACTCCATTATTCTATCAGCTTGAGTTAAGTTTATTAGACTAGGGTAGGAATTGAGTCGACATCCTTGTTCTTCAGGAGTACTACTTGCCCAGAAGGTATTGCTGCAATCTGACACCAATTCGTTTTCAAAATGGCGGATGAAGTCGTTTAAACGGGATCAATAAAATACTTCCCATTACAAAGGTGTAACATTTGATTGCTCGTGTTCAAACTGCGTTTACTACTTTGTCTCTATCGGTATATGATCCGTCGGAGCTGTGTTATTTTACTCTGCTAGTGATTTAGCGAGTCTGTGGGACTCTACAGTTGAAAAAGAACACTGTGGAGGAAATATGGTGAGACTTCTTCATGAAGATACATGTGTTATATACTGTATCTTACCAAAATGTAGGACCTTTTTGTATCGCACTATTTGATTCATATTAACAAATAAAATAACTTGATTATGACGAGCACAAAGTGAGACATTAACTGGTTCTGCTTCTTCAGTCATAGCTTTAACGTGGTCATGGTTGTGGTTGAGCTCGTATTCTGGGCATAACGTCGGAATACACCCTACATACGATGCCGGTCTTCCATACAAATGCCCTCACACTTAGGGGTAAATTAGCATCACTCATCTACCTACTGGGATGTGGGTTAAAAACCACAGAACCTGGATGAAACATGTACACAAGTACATGAAGAGATTTGGGCTAACAAATGTTATCATGTCCAGTTTTTTCTAACATAAGAACATCCTGATATATTATTTTTAGGCAAAACACAGCACAAGAAATAATCCATTGTTGAATACACAAGAACAGGAGCAGGCAGTGTACACCAGGATAGCACTACTCACAGCTTATGTAAGGAGAGGCAAGACTTTGAGAAAGAAATGTAAAAAAATAAATAAATAAAAAATTATACAGATATGTATAACTTATGATTCTTATGAAACGATAATCTTTCATTCTGCTAATTTAGTCATCCATACATCTGTTCATCAATTAATTCATAAAAGCGAATACCCCCTGTGCCCTAATTGTAGACCCTTCATCACTATTTTCACATGGGAAAAGAAACTGTCGCTTCTTCTTTCCTCTCTCTATCTCATTCTCGTGCCAAGGTCACAGTCTGCTTTACCTTGGTTTTCTATGTAAGTAGGGTAGAGTGGGGAAAAAAAAAACCTCAACTTATACATTTTTATATTTAATAATTTTTTTTTATTTCTTTCTTTATTTTTTTTTTATTGCACTCCTGTGTCTGGTTTCAATTTAATGAGGTTTGATATGGAGTGTATTAGAAAAGGATTTGAGTGCTGGACTCCTGCATTGTGCTAAGAGGGATTTAAGAGGGTAGAAAAAAAAACCCATAGTGTGTTTGTTTTAAAGCACCTCAGCACTGTGCTTTAATCCTGTATTCCCCATATGGGGATAGAACTGTGACAGCAAAAACAGGAGCTCTTTATTAATATGAACAGATGCCTCGCACTCGGGAGCTTTAGTGAAATGTTACTGAGGCACTTCGAGAGAGGAGATTTTCCTCCCAGCAATGGGAGAACAGATTAAGGAGCTTTTATATGTTAGCTGCTAGATACAAATGAAAAAAAAAAAAAAAAAAAAAAAAAAAAGAGGGAAAATGGTGTAGCAGGGTTTTTTTACGTTCAAGGTCATTAGACGTTGTAAGTCAAATGTGGATTTAGATGAGATCAAACACAAGCGGACATTTAACATTGTTTTTTATTGTTTATTTATTTATTTATTTATTTTAGCCTATTTTAACTGTTCATAATTTCCACCTCATCTCGCAAGTGCTACCAATCTGTGACGACAAAAAAAATAAATAAATAAATAATAAAATAAATAAAAACACCTATAAACCAAAACTCTATCTCTATTGTATTAAACAAGAAACAAAACTCATAACTAACATCATTTACTCCATTATTTTGACAGAAACCATGGACCTTATTAGTAAATCTTAACTTTTGGTTATTTGTATTTCTTTAGTGTGAGCGTTAGTTAGTTGCATTAACCCTTGTATGTTGTTCGTATTTGTGTTACTCAGCCAGTGTTCGTGGGTCTGTTTGACCCGCTGCATTTTTGGGTTTTTCATTCAACACAATCAAAAATTTGATGTTAAAATACTCTACAGATGTTTACTTCATCCCAATGAAAGCAATATAATCGGCATATATGGTTAATAATTTGCCCTTTACCTTTATTACATCACATTTTTTAATTAAAGTGCTACTCGTTTTTTGTTGTTTTTTAATAAAATGTAATAAAAAAAGAAAATCAAATTTAATCAAGTTATGAGTGGAAAAAAATCAACACATTTACAAGGAAGAGAAGTTTTTCAAAATTATTGATGTTTATGAAAATGGGTCCCACAGACCTGAACAACATACAAGGGTTAATTGTTGTTTTTTTCTGTTGAATAGGTTTAGCTGCATTTACTAATGTTTTTTTTTAATCCATGACATATCTATCTATCTATCTATCTATCTATCTATCTATCTATCTATCTATCTATCTATCTATCTATCTAGTCAAGTCAAGTGAAGTCAAGAAGCTTTTATTGTCATTTGAACCATATGTAGCTGTTGCAGTACACAGTGAACCGAGACAACGTTTCTCCAGGATCATTGTGCTACATAGAACAAAAACAGAGCTAAGCACTTAGTAAGTTAGTCCTAGATACATAAAGTGTGTCTTTGTGACCTGATGCAAACAGTGCAGGACAAGACAAACAAGACAAACAAGACAGTACACAAAAGCAGCACAGACCAGTGTAAATAATGTACTATCTATCTATCTATCTATCTATCTATCTATCTATCTATCTATCTATCTATCTATCTATCTATCTATCTGTCTGTCTATCTATCTATCTGTCTGTTTGACTATCTATCTATCTATCTATCTATCTATCTATCTATCTATCTATCTATCTATCTATCTATCTATCTATCTGTCTGTTTGACTATCTATCTATCTATCTATCTATCTATCTATCTATCTATCTATCTGTTTGACTATCTATCTATCTATCTATCTATCTATCTATCTATCTATCTATCTATCTATCTATCTATCTATCTGTCTGTCTGTCTGTTTGACTATCTATCTATCTATCTATCTATCTATCTATCTATCTATCTATCTATCTATCTATCTATCTATCTATCTATCTAGCTGTCTGTTTGACTATCTATCTATCTATCTATCTATCTATCTATCTATCTATCTATCTATCTATCTATCTATCTATCTATCTATCTATCTATCTGTCTGTTTGACTATCTATCTATCAATCTATCTATCTATCTATCTATCTATCTATCTATCTATCTATCTATCTATCTATCTATCTATCTATCTGTTTGACTATCTATCTATCTATCTATCTATCTATCTATCTATCTATCTATCTATCTATCTATCTATCTATCTATCTATCTATCTATCTATCTGTCTGTCTGTCTGTTTGACTATCTATCTATCTATCTATCTATCTATCTATCTATCTATCTATCTATCTATCTATCTATCTATCTGTTTGACTATCTATCTATCTATCTATCTATCTATCTATCTATCTATCTATCTATCTATCTATCTATCTAGCTGTCTGTTTGACTATCTATCTATCTATCTATCTATCTATCTATCTATCTATCTATCTATCTATCTATCTGTCTGTTTGACTATCTATCTATCTATCTATCTATCTATCTATCTATCTATCTATCTATCTATCTATCTATCTATCTATCTATCTATCTATCTGTTTGACTATCTATCTATCTATCTATCTATCTATCTATCTATCTATCTATCTATCTATCTATCTATCTATCTATCTATCTGTCTGTCTGTCTGTCTGTTTGACTATCTATCTATCTATCTATCTATCTATCTATCTATCTATCTATCTATCTATCTATCTATCTATCTATCTATCTAGCTGTCTGTTTGACTATCTATCTATCTATCTATCTATCTATCTATCTATCTATCTATCTATCTATCTATCTATCTAGCTGTCTGTCTGTCTGTCTATCTATCTATCTATCTATCTATCTATCTATCTATCTATCTATCTATCTATCTATCTATATAATAAGGTGTTGTTGTTTATTGTTAAACTCTTTTTCCCAGAGGCCAATAAATGTCCATATTTAGTTGTGTAGTCTAGTATTGAATTTCTTTGCCATGTCACACACCACAGTGAAAGTTAATGTCTCGTATGAAAGTGGCTTTAAGATTTTATAATATATATATATATTGTTTCAGAAAACAAAAACAAAACAGTTTCTATCTTCACAGTAAATGGTGATATCAAAGCCATTACTGCTCTGTGAGATGCCCCAGGTGCTTGTTCATAAGCAGCTAAAATCTAACCGATATTCTGTCTAAGGTTATGCAGAGAGAGATAAAAACACACGTCTGACACTGAAAGCCAACAGATTCCTGACTCGTTTTATATCAGACCTGTGACTGGTGATAAAGAGGTGTTCATTTGGAGCATGTTGACATGTTGGCATTCATGGTTTGTTCATGGAACTCTGATGTGTTAAATAACGTCATTTAAGGGAAACTTAACTAACATACGATTTTAACACGATCTTTTATCTATCTCTTGACTAATGCTGTAAATGATGCTGAAGTAAGGCGACTATACGGTAGCTCTGTAGAGGCCCGGAGAGAGCGGCGTTTATTTAATTATCCATCACTCTGTCAGTCAGAATACCATTTTCATTCATCATCGCTCACGGTTATAAATTTCCACTGTTTCGTGGCATTGGCTCGTGTGACTATTCTATTCTAATTGTATAAATAATACATCGTGTGATTTATTATGTTTTGTAAGGTTTAGTTATGAATAAAAACACACATAACGTAAAAAGGTTAAAGCAGAACTTTGGGCACTTTTCTATTAAAAATGTAAACATTTTGAGGACGTTTAAATTACATTTGCATATAATCTGGAATTTCCCGTGTTTTGTACGTTCGATTTTCTGTAGTTGGATCCGTCTTGCTCGTGCACGCACGCGTGTTATATTTCCTTCACTTTAGGTGTGATATAGCATGGTTAGCATTCATGGCCTCCACACACTCGGTATCACAGGAGGCTGATCTGAGATCACCGTCTCTCTCTGTGGCAGCTTAAGGAGGATTGGCGTGTGTGTGTGTGTGTGTGTGTGTGAGGCTCAGTTTGGAAAAGGGTGATGGATTTGTTGTCATGGCACCCTGACAGCAAATCACTGTGTCTATACATCTGTGTGTGTGTGTGTGTGTGCGTGTGTGTGTGTGTGTACAGTATATGAGACCTGAAATGCTCTACATGGAATGTGTGAATGGGCTACTAAAGAGATAAATGTACATCACTTTGAGTAGATGTAGCAATTAGAAGCAATAACAGCATATTGCAGAGGTTCCTTTATATCCCAGCTAGGAGCGTGTGTGTGTGTGTGTGTGTGTGTGTGCGTGTTTGTGTCATCCAACAAATTGTGGGTGGGCTGATTTAAAAAAAATTCCTCCATGGAACCACAAAATCACATGACTCTATAGCTGCAATATCACAAGTTTCATTCTGTTCACCGGAGTGAAAGTTTTGAAAAACACGACCACACTGTCACACTGCCTGAGGATTCTTTTTCAAAATATATGCTGGCCTAGGAATACTCTTTATATTGCCAAAGTTTAACATTTTCCACTATAAATATACTCTACATCTCCACCTGAACCGAAATAGATTTCTCTTCTCTACGTTTCTCAAGTTCTAAAAAAAGTGAAAATGGAGAAGATCAAAGATTAAACGCTGAAGATTGCTTTTCCATTCCGGCGAAAGACGGCCTGCCTACGTCTACGTTAACGCTCTGATCTACTTACAGCAAAACTACATTGCTAACAAATTTAAAAGAATTAGAAGTTTCAAATGTGAAATAAGTTCTCACTTTGGTAATCAGCCTCATCAGTGTCTGTTTCATCTCCTGAAGTGAAAGTCACTTAAATACGGTTAAATACGCTACACGGTGTCGTCTCTTCACTGTGCTGATCTCGGTTTGTGCGAACAATAGTAGAGAAAAAAAAAAAAATCACTCATTTATTTAGTCACATCTGTTCTGTTATTGAAACGTTATCCTCTATACAGAGCGTGTAAGCACCTTTCTCGGAAATCGGGCTCGTAGCTATTTGGGTATTAAATGGCTTTCGAGTCATGAGAAAATCACACTTAATTAGCAAAGTTTTAGACATAAAACTAGCCAAGAATCTTTATTTCATTTTGATTGCATAGATTTAGAATACTGCCATGTGAAGTCTGCATGTTCTCAGCGGTTTCCTCCAGTTTTCTGGTCCATTCCAAAGACAAGATCTACAGGTTGATTGGCAACGCTAAATTATCTGTGACTGTCTGAATAAGTGTGTGTGTGTGTGTGTGTGTGTGTGTGTGTGTGTGTGTGTGTGTGTGTGTGTCTATCTGCGACTGGCATCCTGTCTGGGGTCTACCCTTCTTTGTGCCCTGAGACTCCTGGGATGGACTCCAAGTTCCCTGTGACCAGATATGATAAGTGTGTGCCAAGAATGGATGAATGGATGGATAGAGGGAAGGATGCATGGATGGATGGATGGATGGATGGATGCATAGATGGATGGATGGATGGATGGATGGATACATGAATGGATGGATGCATGGATGGATGGATGGATGGATGGATGGATGGATGGATGGATAAATGGATGGATAAGTGGATGGATGCATAGATAAATGGATAGATGGATGGATGGATGGATGGATGGATGGATGGATGCATGGATAAATGGATGGATAAATGGATGGATAGGTGGATGGTTGGATGCATAGATGGATGGATAGATGAATGCATGGATAAATGGATGGATAGATGGATGGATGGGTTTATGGATGGATGAATGGATGGATGTATGGATGGATGCATGGATGGATGGATGGATGGATAAATGGATGGATAAGTGGATGGATGCATAGATAAATGGATAGATGGATGAATGGATGGATGCATGGATAAATGGATGGATAAATGGATGGATAGGTGGATGGATGGATGGATGGATGCATAGATGGATGGATAGATGAATGCATGTATAAATGGATGGATAGATGGATGGATGAATGGATAGATGTATGGATGGATGCATGGATGCATGGATGGATGGAAGCATAGATGGATGGATGGATGGATGGATAAATGGATGGATAAGTGGATGGATGCATAGATAAATGGATAGATGGATGGATGGATGGATGCATGGCTAAATGGATGGATAGATGGATGGATGGGTTTATGGATGGATGAATGGATGGATGTGTGGATGGACAGATGCCACAGTATACTACCAGCAGAAACTACATAGGTTTTTTTGTTTGTTTGTTTTGTTCTATTTAGTTATTTTTTAATTTTTTTCCAAATATCAAAACCTAACATTTCATCATTTATGGCTTATTTCCAGAATGT
>NC_083463.1:5517812-5537812 GCF_030014155.1 Tachysurus vachellii
TCCTCTCCTGGTTTTACGAAGTGCTGCAGGCTAGAGTGTTCTGACGCTTAACACTGTGTTGTAGGGCATGTAGAGCATGGAGGCTGCGTGTTCATGTTTTGTACAGGATTTCATTTATTAGTTATCGTGGAATGGTTTTTATGATGAGGATGAAGATGATGATGATGATGGGCAGGATGATGATGGCCAGTCAGCATCTTTATTTGAACTCAGTGAAACTGCAGACGCACTGAGAAACATATCAAAGGCTTCTTTATTTATCCCTGTGAGGAAAGTTTTACAGCTTTCATAGAGAAGCCTACAACAAGCTATTTTTTCTATGGGTTTATTCTCCTTTCTTTCTTTCTTTCTTTCTTTCTTTCTTTCTTTCTTTCTTTCTTTCTTTCTTTCTTTCTTGTTCTATCTATCTATCTATCTATCTATCTATCTATCTATCTATCTATCTATCTATCTATCTATCTATCTATCTATCTATCATTGATGACAGTCATTTTGTATATCTGTCTGTCTGTCTGTCTGTCTGTCTGCCTTTCTGTCTGTTTGTCTGTTTGTCTGTCCTTTTTTCTGTCTGTCTGTCTGTCTGTCTGCCTTTCTGTCTGTCTGTCTGTCCTTCTTTCTGTGTGTCTGTCTGTCTGCCTTTCTGTCTGTCTGTCCTTCTTTCTATCTGTCTGTCTGTGTGCATTTATGTGTGTCTGTCTGTCTGCCTTTCTGTCTGTCTGTCTGTCCTTCTTTCTATCTGTCTGTCTGTGTGCCTTTTTGTGTGTCTGTTTGTCTGCCTTTCTGTCTGTCTGTCTGTCCTTCTTTCTATCTGTCTGTCTGTGTGCCTTTTTGTGTGTCTGTCTGTCTGCCTTTCTGTCTGTCTGTCTGTCCTTCTTTCTATCTGTCTGTCTGTGTGCCTTTTTGTGTGTCTGTCTGTCTGTCTTTCTGTCTGTCTGTCTGTCCTTCTTTCTGCCTTTCTGTCTGTCTGCCTTTCTGTCTGTCTGCCTTTCTGTATGTCTGTCTGTCTGTCTGTCTGTCTGTCTGTCTGTCTGTATGTCTGTCTGTAGAGTGTAAAGCCACGCTCTATACATTTATTGAAGCAGATCTTGGCAGCAGAGCTCTTGCACACTCATTACACTCGCTCGTCTATTGGCAAGCCTGCGTTTTGTTTGCATTATACATCTTGTCTCTAAATGCCTTTTCAAACACCCACTTACAAGCGTGTTTATTTCTGAGCCTTGTTTTTTTTTTTTTGCCCCTTGTCTTTTTTGGTGATGTCTTCTGACAAAGACCCGGCTAAACGTACGGCTTAATTAACAAGTGCCAACCGGGCGATATGGGAGAGAGGAAGTGATATGGAGGAGTGTGAGTGCTACAAAAAGAGCTTGTCGTCGTAATCGCCTCATGCTGCTACGCCTCTTTTACTCATACGTCTTTCGCATGTCCATCGCTCCAGCGAAGGGAGAAATCTGATTTCAGGGGCCACTAGATATCCAGGCTCTGTGGAGAAGATTGTTTTCTAAGAACAGATCTACTGACCATGTTTGTGCTGTAAATGTGTAAAGGGATCATCAGTACAGCTTGTGTATTAATAACCGGATGGTTGTGAGGTCAAATCCCAGAGTCATCTGGATGTTTGATTTGGGGCTTGGATTGCATTTATTTAAAGTTGTTTCGGATCAAAGAAGATTTTAATCTGAATAATAATAATAATAATAATAATAATAATAATAATAATAATAATAATAATAATTCTTCTTCTTCTTCTTCTTCTTCTTCTTCTTCTTCTTCTTCTTCTTCTTCATATTATTATTATTATTATTATTATTATCATATTAATATAATATTCATATAATTACAATTATTAAATAGTACAATTTTATAATTATAATAATATGAATATTATATTAATATGATAATAATAATAATAATAATAATAATAATAATAATAATAATAATAATAATAAGAAGAAGAAGAAGAAGAAGAAGAAGAATTATTAGTATTATTATTATTATTATTATTATTATTAGTATTTAAATAGTACAATTTTATAATTATAATAATATGAATATTATATTAATATGATAATAATAATAATAATAATAATAATAATAATAATAATAATAATAATAATAATAATAAAAATTATGAAATTATTTTTTAATTAATGCTTTTTTAATTCCATTTATTTAATAATTTACTAATTTATTTTCAGATTTTACAATTTTTTTTAACCTTTTGTTATTCATGAAATGTTATATGCATTTATTTCAGTACACCTCTGAACCTGAGCGCCCACATGGCTTTGAAATAAATAAATAAAACATTTCCATGAAAATAAGGTCATGTAAAAGTCAATGTTTTGTTTTACATCAGATCATGATGCCTGCTTTTTTATGCTTATTTTGAAGCTGTTTCTCCTTTTGCGATTTGCTGTTTCACATCATCTTGGAATTGTTCGAAGTGTATTTTTTGCCCAGGAAAATAATCTTGTAAAGAAATACATTTGTTGTTTGTAATGGTCTTTCTGTCCTTTGCTAAGATAGCGCCTCACCTTGGGCGTGTAGCGGGAATCACTCTTACTCTGTTTGCGTGCGACTCGGAATAATTCGTCAAACCAAATGAACAATTGGATGTCTTATAAATAATAATATTTAAAAAAATAATAATAATTAAAAAAAAAAAATAATAATAATAATAAAAAACATGTCATTAATATGGACGGATGTCCCCAATACGCTCCTGTCTCTTTGTCCATTAGCGGGTGAGATTTTAGCACATGCTCGCTAATCACACCTCACTAATCGCCTGATTATATGAAAATGTCCTCATCCTGTTTTCCAAGAAGAATGTGTTTGGGTTGTAAACACAAAAGCACACATAAACACACACACACACACACACACACACACACACACACACACACACACACACACACACACACACATATGTACAGAGAGAGAGAGAGAGAGAGAGAGAGAGAGAGATAGAGACAACGTTATTAGCGGTGACAGAGAGCTTCCTGTCAAGGGTTATGGGTGGTGATTACTTTTGTGAGTGTGTGTGTGTGTGTGTGTGTTGGTCTCCTCAGCTGGTGGTATCTGATTGTCAATTTCACCTTTAAATTAAGAGTCTGTGCCACCATGAAATCTTTTCATCCTCCAGATCTCCGTTGGACACCAAAGCCTAGAAAGAAATGGCCTATTTTTTTTTTTCCCTCCACGTCCTCTCTAAGCTGGCAATCTCGTCCCATGGCGCGGCTCTTTGTCAGTAATTTCAAGGCTCCGTGCTTGATAGGTCTGAGGGTTGAAAAGGCCCTTCAGTTTGCCATTGTTCACTGCTAATTGCTTGGCAAAAATTGCCCTCGTATGCGTGCGTATGTTCATATTAAAAGGAACGACATGCTTTGACAGCCACGTCGTGGATAAGACGGAGACAGAAAATGGAATATAGGTCTCATCCTGTATGGAGGTTGCCTTTGTTTAAATGTATTCCATCATTTCAATTTTCTTAACAGTGTCACATTTCCTCATTTTCCTCACAAAAGAGGAATAATAGCAGCTGCTTGGGTTCCTGGGGTTTGTTATCGCAAGCCTTATATTAGAATACATGCATTTTTTGTTCTTTTTTGTTATAGAGATTGAGATATTCCTAATGAGACAGTTCATTAGTGCTTGCTATCATTATCCTCATGCTAGCGAGTCCCGGATGAGTTTGTAACTACTAAATGACGAATTTGACGGTATCAAACTGCGCCAATTTAGCTGACAATCCACTACAGTAATTAGATAAGAGCGAAGACATGTTTCTCCACACATCCAACTTCAAAGCTCAGCTAAAGTTTTTTTTTTTTTTTTTCCCCAAGTTCTACAGAAAGAAGGACGATTGCACAATAGGACTCAATAACAAAGCCCGAAAAACTTGAGTAAATACTTTCAGGGCACATCATTAGACGAGTTATTGTTTTCAAGCCAATATAAATCTTTCGGAGGTGGAACGCAGCAGGGGTTAAAATAAAGGCAAAGAGGAGTGCGGTGCGAAGTCGTGATTTAGTGCACCAGAGAGAGTAGGAAATTACATCCACCCTGTGTGAACTGCTGTTTCTTTCGTATTTTATATATAAAAGATGCAAATCTGACCTCGTTTTGTAACTGTTATTCTGGGAACAATTTTGTGCCTCGAATAGAAGTCTACTTAAATGGATTTGGGGCAAATCCACAAGTTAGTTATTACTGTAATGCCCAAACAAATGGTTTTATTAGAGTGGGTGCTGTGTGAATATTTCAGATAGATCCGTGGTCTTGGATGGATGGTTTCGTTTTATTGGTTTCTGGATTAAAATAATAAAAAAAAAAAAAAATTATATATATATATATATATATATATATATACTATATATATATATATATATATATATATATAGTATAAACAGACAGTCCCTGAGTTCTGATGGAGATTCGTTTTTAGAAAATCGCAGATCGTCACTACAAAATATCACAAGTCGAACCGTAATTGGTTAACAATTTAATAAATAAATGACAGTACATTTGGCAAACGCAATCTAATAGAAAGTTTGTTCAGTAAATAATCCTATCCGCTATAAAAACATGCAACGGTGACATTAACCCTAAAATGAAATCGCTATCCTACACGCATTGAAGTATCGTATCATATCGTATCGTATTGTATTGCACTGACCAAGATTCTATCTGACGTACACTCTATGTATACGCAAACAATGTTAGGTTGTCGATGGCTACGTTAACTCGGTTGTCTGAAAATGAGCAGGTCGACGATATAGGAACAAAAAACATTTAAAAAATAATGTGCGCTCTAACACTGAGGCAACTGCACTCTGTCGATCACTAGTGACACTGAGGCGAGGCTACTTACAAGGCAGCAGGGCGGGGGTGCTATTTTATATATATACGTATATATATATATATATATACGTATATATATATATATATATATATATATATATATATATATATATATATATATATATATATATATATATATATATAATAGCACCCCCGCCCTGCTGCCTTGTAAGATATATATATAATGTGGCAGATCTACATTTGCCTGGATGCTCACTCATTCAGAATTGTCTCACACACACACACACACACACAACCACACACACAATTTCCAAGCAATAGCTTCATAGTTTCTTAGTATTTGGTTTATCCGCTTTTTTCCTTTAAAGACAGTCTGACTCGTGCAGGCAAAGACTCCACAAGTTTGTGTGGAAAAAAAACAATGATCCTTTTCAGAACAAATCCCTCAGAGTGTCGACTGAACACTTGATAAGGCAAGAGGAAAATCAGACCTTTTATACAAGAAGTTAATATCTTCAGTATCACCAGTTTGCTTACATTTACATAGGGAGCTACAAATATCGCAGATACTCAAAACATCGAAAACTTTTAAATATTGTAAATATTCTAAATTCACACTTTCAGACCCTGGATATTGTGTTTATAGACACACAGATGCTCGGTATAGACAGTATGGCATTCAGTGAAATGATTTGAGAGTGTCCATGTCAAAAAAAAGTAGAAGAAACATAATTACAATAAAAAATAGAATTACATGTATAACAAGGAGAAAGAATAGAATAGAAAAGAATAGAATAGAATAGAATAGAATAGATTAGAATAGACACACACCTGTATGTGTGTGTAAATAGTGATATATATCGTCGCTGTCAGGCAGAATCCTCGTATCTCCAAAACCGTTATTTTTCAGGAAATTAAAAAAACGCCGTACCTTATCTGCAGTGCACAGGGTTTAGTCCGCGTTGCAGTGGATTGTCTTGCGCTAAATTCCTGTCCTCAGACGAGCACCAGAACTAGCGGGGGTCAAGATTTATTTTTCTTTGAGCCCAGTGTTTTGAAGACATTTACCTCAGAAGACGTGTTGATTCGTTGCGACTCTTCTTGAGGAGAAATATGCCGTGAAGCTCTCCCGCAGAGTGAGGAAGAGGTGGACAGTTGAAGTGTCCAATGGAGTTATGAGATTTGCGCTCAAGCTATTTTCAAGACTTTAGATTGGTTAATAACTTGTAAAAATAACAGACCCACGTGGGGACTGACCAATAGCATCGATATGTGAAAAAATATGAAATTGACCAAATTTGGACATACGAGGTTTCCGCCCGACAGCGACGATATGTAATATGATTTGTTATCCATCCTCTTTAGGTCCAAGTGTATTCTGAGATGCTTTTCTGCTCACCGTGTTTATAAAGAATGACTATTTGAGCTACTGCAGCTCTCCTGCCAGGTCTATTGTGCCATTTCCCACCGATTTCTCTCATCAGCCAGGCATTATTTTTGCTTTTCCTCTCATTTCTCTCCTTCCTACCGTAAAGCTTGTATCATCACACACTGCATCACACATCCCTGATCTCTAGCACTGCACAGCTGGACTCTCATCTCTCACGGTACCTGTGAGCCAGGCATCAAGACTCTTCTCTGTTCTGGCACCTTGGTGGTGGAACGAACTTCCCCTGGCTGTTCGAGCAGCTGAGTCACTGAACAGAGACAGAGACAGAGACAACTACAAGACCTGCCTGTTTACTGTATGAAGCACTCAAGTGAACACTTTGTTATCGTGTTGTCTTGTGTGTTTTTAATACTATTTCAACCTCCCCAGCAGGGCTTTTAGTGGCACTGAGACTGATGCTCCTCTTAGGCTCTGACCCAGTCGAGCGGTATGAGAATGTATTTATCGATAGAGACTTCAAAGCACTTCTGGACGTCGCTCTGGATAAGGACGTCTGCCAAACGTCGTAAATGTAAATGTAGATCAGGGGATCAGCAGTTTCTAAGCCTGCCTGACAACAGCAAATGTGCCTCGGTTAAAGTCACTTAGCTGCCATTTTCTCTCCGTTCGGAAGTAACTACACTAAAGCAAATCTCTTGACCTATCTGCATTACTCTCCTGCAACGTGATTGGCTGATTGGTTCCTATTAAATGCACACACAGGTTGTACGAGTCTGGCATACATGAGACTAATGTATTTATTTTTTCCTCCCATATTAAACGTCCCTCTGCCTGTGGGAATTTTTTCGACCTTGTCCGTCCTGAAAACGATGACGGACGAGTCGTGCTTTTGTCCCTCCGATGACTCAGTTCCACAATTGAACAAATCCCTCACTTCAATGACTTCCCATCAGAATTACAGGGCAGTGAAATCCATCACCCAGCGGTGTAATTACTTCGCTAAGCATCTTTGGTTATTTTTCTTCATGCTGTCACGATCTTGTGAGGATCCATCTGATTTCAATCAGCTTAAAGGGAGCATCGTTGGGCTAGCGACCTTGAGCTTTTAGACGAATTACGGCGAGACATGTTTCAAAACTCTAACTGGGGATAATAAGGCTCTGGAGTGTCCCCGTTAAAAAGGCTGCATTGTTAGAATGTTTCCAAATATTAATTTTTCATCTGCTACTGTCTCATTTGCGCTACTTAAGTTGATGCCTTTTGATGGAGCGTCCTGGTTTCTTTCTGCAAATGTTTGATTTAGAAGAATATCAGGAGAACAGATGACCAAAGATCCTTTGTGCTCAGGCTACATAAGAGATCACTCTTTTTGTAGGCTTTTAAGCTTCCAAAGCTGGGAGGCAGCTATTATTTTAAGGAAAATAACATTTATGCTGCTACTCTTTCTACTATGAGCTTGGTATTGATTTCAGAAATGATGGTGCCCTCCAGAAACACTGAAATGGATCTAGAGAAAAGAGGCTTAAAGCAGTAACTCATTTTGCTAAAAGGCCAAAGAGCACAGCAGCGCTAACGTGGATCCTATTAACCAAGATGGACGCTGTATCGCGCAAAACCAAGCGCTCTTTTCAATCTTAATCAGTTTCCAGACACGGAACTCAGAGAACCGTGTGTATTTATATCAATTTCTCTTTCACGTCCGTTCATTTTTTATTTATTTATTTATTTATTTTTGGCTTGAGAGGAAGAGGATAATGCTGAGAGGGTCAGTACTTCTGCTAACCACTTCCTGTTAAAGGATAGCGCTCGTGCTTGGAGGTCAGCATTGTGGTAATGAGATTTATGGGTAAACAGGGTGCGGCCGACCCCGACACCGCAGATCGTTTTCTCTCTCGATGTTGCTGTAGTATGTCAGCCAACCTTTGAACTTCCTGTAATGAGAGTCTGATGAGCAAAGAGGAAAGGTTCGCCCTCCACTTCGATCTGATACGAACGCAGGAGGCAAGCGTAAGCTGTACGTGCATCAGGACGAAAGAAACAAGATGAGGTTAGTAGAAGTAAGCACTAAAACTGGAGCTTATAATGCAGGCAAAAATAGAAGTGTCTTAATATTTCTACACTCGATATGATCGGATAATGACTTCCTGTGACCGAGAAGGACGGCGGTCGTCGTCCTGACCGTCTCAGAGTGTGAACAAACTGGTGTAGGACAAAAACAAGCAGTTTGAGATGCGGTGCAGTGGTTTCGGTCTGCTTTCTGGCGTAGGTTTGATTGCAGTCAGAAAGCGACTGGACTCTGAATCGACCCTGCAGGAAGTGACCCGAACATGTGTTATGTATTTTGAGTTGAATTTTCTATTTATTTTTATTTTTTTTCTTAGATGCGAGCTTGTTAAACTGAGCTGTGAGGCACAAACGCATCCCAGGAACTGTAGAAATGTGATGTGTTCTGAAAACTAATGCTAAAATCAACACAATGTTTTATGCTCGTTCTTTATAAAACGATCCTGTTTATTTCGTGTTGCCTCTTGGCCATGCTGTTGATGCTAAGAAGATTTCTTTACATTTACAGCATTTGGTAGATGCCTAGTTTATTTAGAGCGACTTACATTTATCCTATTTATACACCTGAGCGTTTTAAGGGTCGAGGGCCTTTCTTCGGTGGCCCGGAAGCAGCAGCTTGGTGTTTGAACTCTCAACCCTCGATCAGACGTCTAACGCCTTTAACCACTGACGTCCCATTTCTCATCTTTAGCTACGTGGTCATGGTATTCAACCAGAGGTGGGAGTAAGTCTGCAAGTCACAAGTAAGTCTCAAGTCATGAATGTCAAGTCAAAGTCAAGTCGAGTCTTTTTTTAATATTTTTCAAGCACGTCTCAAGTCTCAAATTTGCGACTTAAGTCTGACTCGAGTCAAATCATATGACTCGAGTCCCCTATCTCTGTATTCAAGATTTCTATTATCCCTGTGTTTTGGATCAAATAGCAAACAAACGTGCGTAGTTCACTCTGATTCAGACTAACATGTAAGTGCAACAATGTTCTTGTTTAGCTTTTCACTTTACAACACTATGAAACACAGCATTATTCTCTTATTTAAACTCAAGACTGTGGCACAAAAAAAAAAATACAAATATGTTTGGCAGCTTTCCAGCTTGCTTTTCACTTTTGGCTTTGTTCCGCTCATGACCACACACACACACACACACACACACACACACACACACAAACATACACGCTTACTCAGCTCGGTGAAGAGAAAAGAAGAAAGAAACAGAGATGTGATTAATACACTAGGAAAACAGGGCTCAGGTGTGCCACACCAATTATTACACCTGTAGACGTTACACTCCCTCTAATCCGCACCCTCCACCTGCTCCAGTGTGAAAGCAACCTTAAATAACAATTTAAATAAGTCCTTATCTAATGATGTGCCTGCTCGAACCTAATGGGGTTTGTAAAAGCTTTGAAGCTTTTGTAATAAAAAAAAATAAATAAATAAAATACAATAAAATGAATAATCTGCTTTTTACAGAAATCCAGATGTGTTTTTTTTAGTTTCCTAATGAGCAAAAAAAAGCTGAACTATATTCCTAATTAGATTCCTAATAAGTAAAAATTAACCAACTAAACCAATTAAACCAACCAACCAACAAACAAACAAACAAACAAACAAACAAACAAACAAACAAATAAATAAATAAATAAATAAAATGCATACTTTTGTTTAAAACAAAACAAAACAAACAAAAAAAAACCTTGGTTGTACTTGTTTATTATATTTGTCACTAATTTTCCACAATTCTAAGTTTTAAGATTATTAATGACTGAAAATGTATTATTATTTATTTTACATTGTTATTATATTTGATATTAAAATGTATTCTAATTCAAAGCTAAATAATAATAATAATAATAACAATAATATGTATTATTGTTATTATTATTATTATTATTATTATTATTATTATTATTATTATTATTATTATTATTATTATTCACATATATCACATTTAAGGTGTCTCATTTGATTGCCAAGCAAAAAAGGAGACATTTCCAAATACAGACAAGTCTGAAGAAGAAGAATAGATCAAACAGCATTCGATAGCTAATTATAGTCAAACAACTTTTTTACTTCTTTGGATATATTTGTTCCCTAAATACTTTTATCTCCAGCAATAACGAATGATTCTTTGATGCTTCCTTCTTTTATTCTGCCCTAAAACTATGAGGCTAATGTGACTAACAAGTAACAGGGATTTATATCACCCAGAATTTTTCAGGATCTGTCTGAAGTCGTTTAGGACATAATGAGACTGTATAAACATCATGTGGCTGAAGCTTATAGAGACAGCTATCTTGGGACAGTTGGCTCCGCCTCCTAAGGTCTGAAGGTGGAAGTTACAGTATAGTTCATTTTTAGGATTAAAAACATTACCATTGCTTTAATGGTATTGTGTGTCTAACAATCGATATGAAATTCGCTTTGAATCATCTTCCGTGTGCAGAGTCTGATCATGCCGGACTGTAAATGCCTCCTAGACAATTAATTGGACAGTAAATGGCTTTTGTAGACGTTTACTTAGCGTATTATTCATCCATTTCGGTTCAGCTCAGCCGTGTAATTGGGCGAATACTTTTATCCACAAACACACACACACACACACACACATACACACACACACACACACATGGTGATAAAGTGTATCTTTTGTCTCTTCTGCTGATTGTGTGAAACCATATCCCCGTTCATTTTTATGAGATGGATTTCTCCTTATGTGTGTAATTTAGTGCCTGCATCGTCAACCCTTTTGTGTTCCTCAAGTGAAGGTTTACGCTATTCAGCTCATGCATTTAGTCTTTCATTAATACCCATAATGCATTCTTTTTCCTGTGGAGACAGAGACATCAAAACTCGACTGTATGACTGCATAATGGCTAAGAGCCGCAGTGCTATGGAGATAAATGAATGGTTGAAGGAAGCAGGAAGCTCACATGCTGTGTATCCTGTTTCATTCCAAACCCAGAACTTCATTTCTCTTAAGCATTCTGCACTGGCATTTATTACAATCTTGTTTAGAAGCATTCGTGTGGAGGGTGAAAATGCACTTCTTCATTTATAAATCGTGATAAACATATTGAGAGAGAAAGAGAAAGAGAGAGAGAGAGAGAGAGAGAGAGAGAGAGAGAGAGAGAGAGAGAGAGAGAGCTCTTTGACAGAACAAACAGAATGCAGACATCAAGCATAATGGACAGAAAAGTCAAGACCTCATTAAATATAATACACGTACAAACTCACTCACAATCTCATTCTTAAATATTTAAAAAGTAATCTACATTTCTGCCTTATGCCTTGTAAATCGCTTTTAAACGTTATTATTGTATGTAAAGTATAAACAAAGGTGTTATTAAATTAAAAAGGATCTTGAAACCCATCTTCAGCAACAGCGAGCGAACTCTGAGTGATGAGACCAAAACCAGAAGAAGGAAATCAGGAGGATCAGGAGGGTCTAGAGAGTAGAAGAGAGTAGAGTAGTTTTATGGGAGAGAAAAAGAGAGACACAGTTACAGGTGTAATGAACATTACCGATGTGGGATTGTGGTATCTTTGTTGTTAAAGTGTTGGACTACTGATCTGAAGGTTGTGAGTTTGAATCCCATGGCCACCAAGCTGCTATGGCTGGGCCACTGAGCAAGACTCTTAACCCTCCATTGTTCACCTGTATAAATGAGATAAAAAGTGTAAGGCTGTCTGCCAAATGCTGTAAATGTACATGTTGTCCAACAGTATAAAGAACACGTGCCAGAAACAGTAGTTTACTGGGTATTTGTTTTAAAAGGGTTTCATAATAATAATAATAATAATAATAATAATAATAATAATAATAATAACAACAACAACAACAACAACAACAACAACAACAACAACAATAACAATAACAATAATAATAATAATAATAATAATAATAAACACATTTTAAATATTTAATACAGCTGTCTTCAAGCAGATCAAGTGATAAAATGTGTTGGTTGTTGATTTTGTGTTGTTATAGAACACATTTCAGCCTGCTGTTTAAGTCAATGATGTACAGCAGTGAGGTGTATAAAATATTTAATAAATATCAAACATCCAGCCCCCCACAGCGGTGATGTCAAAGCCCCCCGTCCCTAAAGTGCATTTGGGTCACTGCTCATTTTGAAGGATGAGTCTGACTTTTTTGCCTTTAAAAAAAAAATCAAAGCTCCAAAAACACGTATTGACTCCTTCATCTTCTGCGCCTTGAAGAAAATTGATTCAGATATGAAGCAAGAGAAAGAAAATTAGAGTGGTTACTCCACGCAACTGCTCTTTTTTTCGGAGAGATTTCTTCTCTTTCATGCTTGCTAAGTCTTATTACACACCACCCAGGGGGTGAAGAATCAATTTGCGAAGCTTAAACAGAAATGCCAATTTCATTTTCTACCCTTGAAAAAAAAAATGTGTTCTAGGGCAGGAGGGGAAAAATATATACATATATAAATAAATAAAAGTGATGGTGAAGAAGAAGAAGAAAAAAAAAAAAACAGAATATAATAAACAAGACTCACGGACAGTTAATCCACCCGGGTTCTGCTCGGCGGTTTTCGTGGTGCATTTTCCTGCTTTGTTTAATTTATTTTTATATTTGTTTTCTATTTTTAATTTTTAATTTGTGTAGTAGATGGAAAGTACACTAGCTATTGTTTTTTTGTGTAATAAATTGAAATTGTATGAGTCTAAAAATGGCGTTTGTTGGGGTCGGGTTATGCCAAGTTCATCTTCAGAATCAAGTTGTTGATTATTCTAAAAGAAATCCGGGTTTAAATTGGATTGTGACGACACATCAGTAGGTGATTGGGGCAGTGATATTTCAGTGGAAGTTAAATCTCTTGGTTCAAGGATCAAAAGATACTGTTGGCACCTTGAGAAAGACCCTTTAACAAAAATATATAGACGTTTGTCTTTGGGGCATCAACGAAGGGTTGAAGGTCCTGTCAGGAGCTAGCCAAGGTTAGACCTGCAAATACATCTACAATAGATGTTAAAATCAGCAAGTCGCATAGTGGGTAGAATTGATACCTCAAAGCTCCAGGGTTGACAGTTCCTGAAGCTTTTGTTTGTTCTCTAGTTTCCTCCTACTTATACTCATATATTCTTACAGTAGGGTTTGTTTCCAAATTCTCTGGTTTCCTCCAAAAAAGTCCAAGTTAGTAGGTGGATTGGCGATGCTTACCTACCCCACGGCGTGAATGAGTGTGTGGTGTCCTGTGATGGACCGGTGTCCCTTTCAGGATGTATTCCCACCTCACACCCAGGCTTCCTGGGACAGGCTCCATATCCACTGTAAACCTGGCCAGGATTAAGTGATTTAATCCCTCATTCACCCATATACACACTTTAACCCAAACATATGTGCTAATTAGTTGCAACTTCTGGATTTTTGCTAATTTTTGGATTTAAAAAAATCTAAATCTTGGGAAAACCTGGGATAAGTTTCTTAAATAAGAAACACTTAATACCTTACTTTAACTAACCTTTTTTTTTCTTTAAGTAGAAGAAGCTTTTACTGTATATGTCACCTATACATTACAACATAGCATAATTCTTTTTCTTCACATATCCCAGCTTGTTAGGAAGCTGTGGACAGAGCACATGGTTATCCATGCTACAGCATCCTTAGAACTGAGACGGTTAAGGGCCTTTGCTCAAGGGCCCAACAATGGTGTTTTGGTGGTCCTGGAGCTTGAACCCATGACCATTTTAACAACAATCCATAGCCATAGGCATTGAAGCTCCACTGCCCACCACAAACTGCTTTTATTTCCTTTATTTTTCACATAAATCACACACACACACATATATATATATATATATATATAGATATATATATGTATATATATATATATATATATATATGATTATATTTCTAAAAAGAAGCAAACTGATCTGCCAATGGAATAAGAAGGGATGCACTTTTTTCCAGGGGTTTCAGAACAGCGTAACAGATATTGCGTCATCAGGTGGGCGTGGCCTATTTGATAATCTAACCCTAACCCTAACCGTAGTTTTTGGTTGTTTATTTGTTTTCAAAAATACTTTAACTGTAAGATAATAAAGCATAATAGATATAAAATATAAAATCTACATGTATGACTGTTTTGTCCTTCATTATCCATCATAGTATGCTCTTTTTTTTTGAAAGAGGGCATTTTTCCAAGACCTCCAGAAACGCCCACTTTACGTCGTGGTAACGAAACCCCTGGAATTTAGTGAATGCCAAATAAGAACATTCAAAGTTTGAAATAATGAGTAATCCCATTTGAAAACAAAGTGAATAACCTTAGACATGATTTATAATATCATCCTAAGTAATATTTGATAGATTTGCCCAGATTCAAGAGATATATATTTGCTAATCTATTTGCAGAGGCTAAACGGTACTATGGAATAATTATAGATGGCAGTATGATTAAGATTCTTTTCTAAAGGCTGGAAGGTTGTGAGGTTAAATCCCAGGACTTAAGAACCACTATTGGGCCCTTAATCAATAACGAATTAGCACGACATTTAACACTTAGTTGCTTAGCTCTTACTCATTTTTAAGTAACTTTAGTATCTTTCTAATGAAGAACTTCAGGTGCAAATCTGTGTTGATGAGCAAAAAAAGAACAACGTGAGTATGAGAAAATTTGTGGTTCAGATTTGTAAGACAAGACACATGTACAGCAAGGAAGTACGTAGATGTTAATGTGAATGAATTGAATAACCACACCACATAGATAGTATAATGATCGTGGGTACACATACTACACAAATGTACCAGTCAGTATCTTAGCATTGTTCAGTTCCTGTTGCTCCTGTTGTTGTTGTTGTTGTTGTTATTGTTGTTGTTTTTGTTGATGTTGATGGTGGTGTTGTTGAGAAGTAGGAGTTTAGATTGTATGGTATAACAGGTTGTCATCTTGAGAGATAAAACCTCTAGGACAAATCCTTCCAAACACCAGAAATTTATAACGTACACACAAAACACAACACAACACACACACACACACACACACACACACACAGCCCCCTGCTGTTCTGACAGGTGTCAAAATCACTTCAAAACACCTAGCAACTCTAAAAAATAAGCTGAAATAAAAATGATAGTTCCGTCACTCTGGCTCTGCTGGTGAAGACATGAACACAGTGTTTCAGTACACACTGGTCAAATCACATTTGTAGTCAGTGTTTGCAGGAACTCACCTGAAGCTATCTAACTTCAGAGATGTGCTGCTGTAGGTATGATAGAGGTGTCAGACTCTGATGTTGTTCCTGTCATCTTCAGCTAGTATAAAGAACCTGACAGGAAGTCAGAGCACACTGAGTCAACAGCTTTGTGAAAGCAAAAAAAAAAAATAAATCTGTGACTCCAGCAGATTATTATAGCCTGGTGACAGTAGCGTAATCCTGTCCAGCTCTATCCAATTCATTCTGGTTTATCCCACTTTAGCACAGTGTTGAAATTAGAGTTTAGTTCAGTCCGGATACAACCAGAACAGTATATTCATATGTTCATCCAGAGTAGTCTAGCAGAGGTTAGAAGGTCCTTTCCTGACATTTTCAGGCTGTAACCAAACCAAATTGAACTAATCTATCAGATCCAGCTTGGAGAAGTCTCTTCTGTACAGCCATGCATGTCTAAGGCCAGTCTAGCCAAATAACATCTAGATAAAAACAGTCCACATAAAGATACAAATACAGTCCAAAAGCTAGACCTGTCTATAAACTATACCACAGCCCATCCAAATCGGTCCCTTTCGGCACCGTACGGTCCAGATAACACGATTTCAGTCCATTTACATGTAGTCTAGTCTACTCTAGCTCTGGGAATAATGTGCGGTTTAGGAAACATAAACCATTCTGCGTCATTTCAGATTTAGGGCCAACCATGTACTGGGCAAGTGCAACGAAACAGTACACATTATAGACTAGATGAAACAGGCAATAACCAGTTTGGGTCTGGTTAAGTTCGAAAGTCTTTTTAAACATAGTATTTTTTTTAAAGACATTTAATATTACAAGGCCAGACACTCAATCACTCACTCACTCATTTTCTACCGCTTATCCGAACTAGCTCGGGTCACGGGGAGCCTGTGCCTATCTCAGGCGTCATCGGGCATCAAGGCAGGATACACCCTGGACGGAGTGCCAACCCATCACAGGGCACACACACACACTCTCATTCACTCACACAATCACACACTACGGACAATTTTCCAGAGATGCCAATCAACCTACCATGCATGTCTTTGGACCGACATACCCCCGAGGCACGGGGAGAACATGCAAACTCCACACACACAAGGCGGAGGTGGGAATCGAACCCCCAACCCTGGAGGTGTGAGGCGAACGTGCTAACCACTAAGCCACCGTGCTCCCCACATGGCCAGACATGTCCATAAAATCCACATCAGTCTAGTTAGTTGATTTGCCAGAAAGCAATACAGTCCCAATACAGTCTAGATGATACCAGTTCAGCACATTCACACTTTATCCAGTGTACGCTAGCTCTGGAAAGAAAGTGTAGTTTAATAAATATAATCCATTTTAGAGCATTTCAGATTAGAGCCAAACATTTAATCGTGCATTTATAATAATATAATAATAAAACATTTAAGTTTGGGACATGTGCAAGTCACAAGTAAGTCTCAAGTCATGAATGTCAAGTCAAAGTCAAGTCGAGTCTTTTTTTAATATTTGTCAAGCAAGTCTCAAGTCTCAAATTTGCAACTTACGTCTGACTCGAGTCAAGTCGAGTCCCCCATCTCTGAGTCATTTAACTCAAGTCCGAGTCAAGTCTCAAGTCATGAATGTCAAGTCAAAGTCGAGTCTTTTTTTAATATTTGTCAAGCAAGTCTCAGGTCTCAAATTTGCGACTTAAGTCTGACTCGAGTCAAGTCAAATGACTCGTGTCCCCATCATTGCCCAAAACAGTACCCGTTTTAGTCCAGATAAAACTGGTTTTGTCAAGATTTGCTCAGGTATTAACAGTCTTAGAAAACGTAGTCGTTTATTTAAGCCATTTCAGATGAATCCGTCGAAATCATACCATGAAATGTACCTCAGTCCAAGTGAAGTGTGGTCCAGTTTACTCCATTCTTGTCCATCCATATTCTTTTCGGTCCAGATTAAGGTGAGTGCAAGGAATTGTCCAATCCTCTGTAGTCCTAGTAGTATAGTTTATTCCAGTGAAACAAGCACATTCCAGTTTTGCCCAATTGATTTGCAGCGTAATTTGGATGACAGCTGTGTAGCTTACTCCAGCTGAAAACAGTTCTGTCTAGCGAGGCTAGTTCAACCCACACCAGATGAAACTCACACCAATCCAACACAATCTCTTTCAGTCCAACTCAGCCCAGCCAGTCCAATTTGGCCCAGTTCAGTTGAGTCCAAATGAAAGCTGGCGAGTCTCTAGAGGCTGTTTTGTTTTTTATACCTATCACACCTCAAATGTCAGAGCTGTAATGGAGTTACGAGTAGTCTCTTACCTCTGTGCAATCCAGAGACATATACTGCAGCCCAGACTCCCTTTAATCCCTTTGACTTTTTCTCGTTTTCCCTCTCACACACAAAACCTTAAATTAGACTGGAAGTGTTGCCCTTACCTTTAGTTTTTAGACCTGGATTGACAGTGATTGTTAGCAGACATTGAGGTACCTTCATCAATAATTCCTCTTTGTTCCAGTCATCTCTTGATCTGATTTTTCTTTGTCAGGCTTTCTTTTTATTATTCTAGGCAGATGGAACGATTGATACCCTCCCTCTCACTCTACCTAGGCCACCCTAAAAGAGCTAAGCAGGGGATCAAATGCAAAAAAAAAAAAAAAAGTGTTCAAGGTGTTTAGTGTGCCTTACCTCCCTTGTGTGTGTGTGTGTGTGTGTGCATTTAGGGCAGTGTGCAAGTGAGCGCATTTGTGTGTCTCGTGTGAGACGGATTACGTGTGCAGAAATCCAGTCGCTCAGAATCTCCCGCACGTCATACCGAGCTGCAAAATGCTTTATGTGGGAGGCTGATTCAGGTCAGAGAGAATCAGTGCAGATTTGTATAGCTGTTCTCACAATTCCCCAACTGACACAAAGCCTTCACTGACTGAATTCCCTCAGGCTGACACACACAGACGGCAGCTGGCCCTCTGGCACAGACTTCCTGGCACTCCATCTCATCCTAATTAATCTCCCAACAAGCACACACACACACACACACACACTCCTGCAGATTCCGTCTGTTTGAGAGCAAGTAGACAATTGCCTCCAGTTGCATCCTTGGGTTCTATCATTCCTTACTGATAGTGTGTTCTAATTGGCTGAAGGCAATAATAAAAAAAAAAAAAAAAAAAAAAAACACACACAAAGTTGAGAACATGTGGCTGTTCTCATTAAAACTTCACAGCATCCACACCACATGTGTTAGGGGTTAACATTTGAGTTTTTACAATACATTTGAATTTGCACTTGAATACAGGCTCATGTATCTGGTGGGCATTCACCCTGTTGTACAGAGATATATGTGATTGAATCCGGAGAATGCCACAGCCACCCATTGCAGGGATTCCAAACTTGGCTCTGGTCTCAGGGTGGGAAACTCTCTCTTCCATATCAATCACTTGCCTACAGAAGGGGAAGGATAGCTCTTTCTGAGCTTTCTGAGCGTGTTATTCAGCATAATTAGCAGTTCAAAAAGATGCCATTGGGAGGTTTTATATGCCTTAGGAGAAGCATATGTTAGACTTTACCCTCCTGGATTGGCAGCAGTTGTATGATGAGGGGATAACTGAACAATTGGAAATGGCTGAGACTATATAAGGGAAAATGTGTTATATTTATTCAATTAGGACACACAGTAGGAGTACAAGGCAGTAGATGCAATTCAAGCATGCACTCATAAGGTCGAGTCCAGAATCATATACTGTAGGATTCTTTGGTTTATTCCCTGGTGGCTCTGGAGCTGGTCCTCGGAACACTGGTTGCAAGGACATTAGTCCACTACAGCATCACCACATGGATTCTGATTTAGAGTATCCGATATTTTTGTAGGTTGCTTCCCAAAGCTTTCAGACACAAGGAGTAAACCATGCGAAACTCAGTAAAGACAGTGACCAGAACTTGGGACTGGATCCCCAATCCAGGAGACACTGAGTCACTTAAATCTAGATGCGTATAGAACCCGGTTCCCTGAAAAGGGAACTCAACGCGACATCAAGGCTGATGCTATAAGATCCGTTCCCATGGTGTCAGGCTTGATGCAGCGTCGAGGTCCCTCAAAATGGAACCGCTTTATACCTGTTATGTCAGAGACAGGTGGATCCAGTCTATCCTGGGAAAACTGGATGGGAGGCAGGCCTACACCTTGAAATGTGGTGGTACAGTGGTTAAGATGTTGGACTAATTGTGGGAAGGTTGTGAGTTAAAATCCCAAAAGGCCTGCTGATCTCAAGCTGCCCCTGCTGGGCCTGCAAGGCCTTAACCTTTAACTGTTTAGTTGTAAATAAATGAAATAAATGAAAGCATCTGCCAAATTTAAGGTAGATAACTGGCACTGTGGGGGGCATGGTGCCTTAGTGGTTAGCAAGTTTGCCTCACACCTCCAGGGTTGTGGGTTCGATTCCCGCCTCCGCCTTGTGTGTGTGGAGTTTGCATGTTCTCCCCGTGCCTCGGGGGTTTCCTCTGGGTACTCCGGTTTCCTCCCTCCGGTCCAAAGACATGCATGGTAGGTTGATTGGCATC
>NC_083463.1:5540312-5567812 GCF_030014155.1 Tachysurus vachellii
TGTGCATGTGTGTGAGTATGTGTGTGTGAGTGTGTGTGTGTGTGTGTGTGTGCACTAAAACGTTTTGGCTGAAGCTGTGCCTGCTGAAGCATGTCGAATGGGAAAGTTACAGGACGTTAATGCGCTGGCTGCTGTTCTCTTTCGCTCATTCATATTTCATTCGCTCCGCCATAAATGCTCAACTTATTGTTCTTATTTCTTCCTAAACTCGCTGTTTATAGATCATTCCTGCTCGGCGGTGTCCACATTTCCTAAAAGCTTGTGTGTGTTTGTAATCAAAACACTAAACTGATTTATGCATCTTGTGAGACGCCTGTTGGGACATAAGCGTCCTCTTGCTCTTCTCCATCTCCGACGAGACGCCTTAGCCAATTTAACCACTTTGGCATAAATTGAACAACTTTGGCTTTATTGGATCGAGAGGAAGAAGGTAGAAAAAAAAATGGAATCTGTTTGCTGACAGCCTCACCGGCTATTTTGCCGAGACTGGACGTCTTCCGCACCATCGAAGAGACGATTAATATGTCCTCGGGGACAAAGAACAGATGAGGAAAAGTGCTGAGGAAGATGAAGTGTCGTGTTTCTTTTCCCTGTATGTGCACCTCTGGTATAAAACTTGTGTACTAAGACATCCCACTGCGTTTACTTTTGATAACTGTCTAAATATCATAACCATGCACCAATTGTGTGCAAAGATAAACGGGTCTCAATAGAAGTCACAGTAGAATTTCCCGGAATCCAAAGTGCACTATTTACAATTTGTGCTTTAACTTCTGTTGTATGTTTTTGCTCATATAAACAGGTGATGGTGAGCCTCATCAAATTCTGGTCCTGTTTAAAAAAGATATGGCTTACTCAGGGCACAGGAATGGACAGACACCCACTGCAGCTGAGCTCTTAATAATAGACTTTGTCACAAAATGCTGAATTACAATGCACTGTAAGAACTACTTAGAAACATTTCGAATATTATTACGATGAAGAGTCAAAGAAAAAAAAAAATACATATATAATATGTATATATAATAGTAAAATAATATTTATTTATTTATTTATTTATTATTTTTTATTTATTTATTTATTATTTTTATTTATTTTTTATTATTATTTTTTCAAGTGCAGACTTTTATTGAGCATGAGGAAAAAATAACAACAAAACAATGACTCCAAATAAATCTATTTATTTATTATTTATTATTTATATTTATTTATTTATTTGTTATTATTATTATTATTATTATTATTATTATTATTATTATTATTATTATTATTATTATTTCTTTTTTTATTTTATTTATTTTATTTTTTCTTATTATTTTTTCAAGTGCAGACTTTAATTGCGCATGAGGAAAAAAGAACAACAAAACAATGACTCCAAATAAATCTATTTATTTATTATTTATATTAATTAATTTATTATTATTATTCATTCATCTTCTACCGCTTATCCGAACTACCTCGGGTCACGGGGAGCCTGTGCCTATCTCAGGCGTCATTGGGCATCAAGGCAGGATTCACCCTGGACGGAGTGCCAACCCATCGCAGGGCACACACACACACACTCATTCACTCACGCAATCACACACTAGGGACAATTTTCCAGAGATGCCAATCAACCTACCATGCATGTCTTTGGACCGGGGGAGGAAACCGGAGTACCCGGAGGAAACCCCCGAGGCACAGGGAGAACATGCAAACTCCACACACACAAGGCGGAGGCGGGAATCGAACCCCGACCCTGGAGGTGTGAGGCGAACGTGCTAACCACTAAGCCACCGTGCCCCCTTATTATTATTATTATTATTATTATTATTATTATTATTATTATTATTATTATTATTATTATTATTATTATTATTTTTATTTATTTATTTTAATTATTTCTTTTTTATTATTATTTTTTCAAGTGCAGACTTTTATTGCGAATAAGGAAAAAAGAACAACAAAACAATGACTCCAAACCAAAACGGCAAAACGTCCAACGAGCCAGGATGCGGAAGACAAAAGGACAAACACAACATGGTCATGTGATGCGCAGAGTCTAATGGGTAACATACAGTAGTCAATTATATCATGAGCTCCGACTAGGACTTTAAAAATAATGGGAACCATAATTATAGAATGAAATGAATGTGATTCAAACATCAGCAACCTTTAAAAAAGCTCTAAATCGATCGTTAGTTTAAATTCCTACAGAACAAACCGCACACTTTTAGCAGCTTCTATCAATGTGCTTTGATGACAAAGAAAAAAAAACCCTGAATATTCCTTGTTGAGAGTTTTTCAATCTTTCAGCCTGTGCTGCTGCAACTAGTCGATGTTTTCAAAGGTTTTCCGTCATTATGATAATTGAAGTTCATCTTATTTGCAAATTGACCTTCATTAACTCATCACCACTTCTTTTTAAAGGGGAAAATGGCACACTGAGAGAGGAGCGAGGATATGACAGAAAATTAGACTCCACTAAGCCAAAAAATCAACACTTTAAAATCCCTGTGGCCTGTAATCTGTGGTAACTTTCTACTGAGGTTAATAGCGTTCACTCTATTAGCTGAATTAAGTTGGAATAATTGGTAACTTTCCAACATCTACGTTGACTACGTCAGAATGTCTGGCCTTTCGGTGTTAAAATCTAGAGTGTGTTTAAATCTGGTTTAGAATGAAGTAGTCAGGGCTCTGAGCATGGAGTCAGCCATTTTAAGTCTCTCTCTCTCTCTCTCTCTCTCTCTCTATCGTTCTATAAGGGGGGCACACGGTGGCTTAGTGGTTAGCATGTTCGCCTCACACCTCCAGGGTTGGGGGTTCGATTCCTGCCTCCACCTTGTGTGTGTGGAGTTTGCATGTTCTCCCCGTGCCTCGGGGGTTTCCTCCGGGTCCAAAGACATGCATGGTAGGTTGATTGGCATCTCTAGAAAATTGTCCGTAGTGTGTGAGTGAATGAGAGTGTGTGTGTGCCCTGCGATGGGTTGGCACTCCATTCAGGGTGTATCCTGCCTTGATGCCCGATGACGCCTGAGATGTAGATCCCCGTGACCCGAGGTAGTTCGGATAAGCGGTAGCAATTGAATGAATGAATGACGTTCTATATATAATTTTTTTAGACAACTGACTTTAAAGTGTTTAATGATTTTATAAATATCCCGCTAGCTTCCCTGGAGCATTGACAGAAAGTTTCATTATGCTAACACATTTTTTTAGGACACATAAATGGTAAATATTTAATATGTTTGGGTTTTTACATTGATGCCTGATGAGGAAAATGGAATGTCACCAGAAATTAAGTCATCAGGGTTTCACTATGTTGAATGAGAGTGTGTGTGTGCCTTGTGATGGATTGGCACTAGGTCCAGGGTGTATCCTGCCTTGATGCCCGATGACGCCTGAGATAGGCACAGGCTCCCCGTGACCCGAGGTAGTTCGGATAAGCGGTAGAAAATGAATGAATGAATGTTTCACTATGTAGCAAGTCAGAGTCCTTACCAATGCCCCAGCTTGTGAACACAATATACTGATTCATGATCTAGGGAGCTAGAAAGCTGATTGAGACACACCTCTAAGCTCGGATAAAGATCCATGACAAGCACGGTCTACTCTTTAAAGGGTTCATATGATACATTTAAGGAATAAAACACAGAGCATGCTGTACTGTAGGTAGATCGATAGATTAGTAGGTCGATAGAAGTAATAACATACAAATTCACAACAAATTAGGAACAACAACAAGATCATGGGATCCCGAAATGGTGTATTTCCCAATAACTATCTATCAGGTTGTTTTATTCCGCTTATATCTCAGTGACTGACCAACAATTAGGCAAGTAGTTGCAGACATCTCATAATGGCAACAGTATTTAAGACTTTATGCCACACAAATCTGTGTGTACTTTGTTACAATAGAAGCATCAACAATTTAGAATGAACCTATAGATATAAACCTGAGGTGCTGTTCTCACCAGATCTGAGATCTAAAAATTTGTCAGCAATATGATTATGGATCAAACAACCCCATTTGTGCCACCGTGCTACTTTTTTCCAATCCAAATCAAACAAGAAGTCACTGATAGATAGACAGTCAATCAAGCGCATGTATGAGAATATTAGCCAACAAGCATGCACTTATACAACAAGCGCTACTTCTGAGACACCTGAGGCATCTGCAAAGCCACCAGCATTGAGGACGACCCGTCTCACCCGTCTCACCCGTCTCACCGCTCTCACTTCACCCTCCCGCCATCTGGCAGAAAGTACAGGAGCATCAGATGCATCCGTGCCACCACCAGCAGACTGTGTAACAGTTTCTTCCCTGAGGCAGTCAGATTAATCAACATGCTGCTTCCTCCTAACGCTCACCTGGGCGAGTCAAACACCTAACCCTGTATGACTCAATACCACTGCACAGTGCACTTTACAGAGCTGCATCACACACTTTTTATGAACTAGTTCACTTTTTAATGCTATACTTACACTGGTCTTTCATGCCAGTGGTGGAACAAGCAGTTAAGGCTCTTGGTTGTTGATCAGAGGCTTGGGGTTTGAGTCCCAGCACAGCAAATCTGCCACTGATAGGCCCTTTAGCAAGGCTTTAACCCTTACTGCTCCAGGACTGCTGTATCATAGCAGACCCTATGCAATGACCCCAACCTCCAAAGTTGGAATATGTGAAGAAAGAATTTCACTGTGATGTTATGTATATGTGACAAAATAAAAAAGTTTTGCATATCGTCGCTGTCGGGCGGAAACCTCGTATGTCCAAATTTGGTCAATTTCATATTTTTTCACATATCGATGCTATTGGTCAGTCCCCACGTGGGTCTGTTATTTTTACAAGTTATTAACCAATCTAAAGTCTTGAAAATAGCTTGAGCGCAAATCTCATAACTCCATTGGACACTTCAACTGTCCACCTCTTCCTCACTCCGTGGGAGAGCTTCACGGCATATTTCTCCTCAAGAAGAGTCGCAACGAATCAACACGTCTTCTGAGGTAAATGTCTTCAAAACACTGGACTCAAAGAAAAAAAAAATCTTGACCCCCGCTAGTTCTGGTGCTCGTCTGAGGACAGGAATTTAGCGCAAGACAATCCACTGCAATGCGGACTAAACCCTGTGCACTGCAGATAAGGTACGGCGTTTTTTTTAATTTCCTGAAAAGTAACGGTTTTGGAGATACGAGGATTCCGCCTGACAGCGACGATATGTATTATCCTACCATCATCACACTGTTGTTTACTACACAACATTGTATTGTCTGGTTGTCTTACTGTAATGTGTTACATCATGGACTGAGAGAAAAGACAATTCTTTCCAATGTACACAAGATATTTTAAGGAATGACGATAAACAGCCACTGGAATTGAGTCACGTTGATGGTATTTGGCAGATGCCCTTTATCCAGAGTGACTTATGTTTATCTCATTTATTCAGCTGAGCAGTTCACAGTTAACGGCTTTGTTCAAAGTCCCAACAGTTGAGTCCTGAGCAGTTCTCCAACTCATACACAATATACTGATTCACAACCTAGGGAGCTAGGGAGCTGATTGAGACAAGGCTAATTAATGCACATTAACAATTTGCAATTAGCCTAAAACGTGACGGGTATATAAAGACAAACTTGTATAACACAGAACCCCAGGACACAACCAGGAAGCGTAGCAATAACAAGACAGGAGCAGAGACAAGTAGCAATGACAGGACAGGAGCAGAGACAAGAACGAAAAGAGCCAACGTTAAATGTGTACATTTTGAAAAGTTAAGCTAATGAAGGGGTGGGCACGGTGGCTTAGTGGTTAGCACGTTCGCCTCACACCTCCAGGGTTGGGGGTTCGATTCCCTCCTCCGCCTTGTGTGTGTGGAGTTTGCATGTTCTCCCCGTGCCTCGGGGGTTTCCTCCGGGTACTCCGGTTTCCTCCCCCGGTCCAAAGACATGCATGGTAGGTTGATTGGCATCTCTGGAAAAATTGTCCGTAGTGTGTGATTGCGTGAGTGAATGAGAGTGTGTGTGTGTGCCCTGCGATGGGTTGGCACTCCGTCCAGGGTGTATCCTGCCTTGATGCCCGATGACACCTGAGATAGGCACAGGCTCCCCGTGACCCGAGGTAGTTCGGATAAGCGGTAGAAAATGAATGAATGAAAAGCTAATGAAGGGATTTCTTAAAATTAGAGCACTGCCATCTTGGCTTTGTGGTGGTGGAGGTGACGGGCCAGTGGAACGGTGTTGGAACATTAGATAGCTAAAAGGGGACTCAAATTAAGGTGAGTGAATACAGGGGAAGTGGGTGAGGACTTGTAAAAAACAGGTGGAGAGAGTTACAAAAGTTTTAATAAATCACACTAGCCATCTAAATGAAGTGTGCATCCAAGCATGGACTTCACAGCTGCAACCAGTCACACAGGTGCTAAGCTATGAGTGTGTGTGTGTGTGTGTGTGTGTGTGTGTGTGTGTGTGAGACATAAGTGCCACTAATTCCCATTTCCTGCTCTGTTTCTGCATTCCTGGTTTCCATTTCAGTCGAGCTATCTTAGCCGAAATGATGTAGTGGTATCGATCGCAACACACCACAGAAAGATTTGTTTCACTTGGCTGCGTTTGAGCCGGCACATTAATCATGTGTATGTTTGCGAGTGTGTTTGTGACCAAATGTGTGTGAGCTGATAGAAGCCAGTAAAGAATGAAATATGAATTAAGGCCAGTGTTTGTATAACCGGATGACCTGAACCGCAGCGCTACTCATCCTTCTCTTTTTGTATTTGGGCTTCAGCCACTCGTCTCATCACTGCTGCAGGAAAGGTCAGGGGATCGATGGTGTGTTGACAGGAGGCAGTGTGTTCGTGTCTGTGTATTCCTGACATATTCTAGGCAGACGATGATTAAGGAGACGGATGTCTGGAGAGCAGGTATTTAAAGAGTGTGTTAAATAACGGCGGCTGAAGAGTTTTAGAGTTTCTCAGAATAGAGAAATCACAGTGAGAGTTGTAGAGTAGATTTACATTTGTGTGTGTGTGTGTGTGTGTGTGTGTGTGTGTGTGTGTGCGTGTGTGTGTCTTACCCACAATTCAGAAGGTTGAGGTTTGTCTGTAAAAGCACCCGTGATAGTATTTCAAATCACCTGAGCCAAAAATGGCATATTTGTGAGATAACAATTCTTATATCTTGAAGCAACAATTAAATTCAGTCGTAGTTTTGCAGGTAAACAGAACATCTGCTGTACAAAGGCAAAAAGACTACAAAAGGCCAGATGGCTATTTTTTTGCAGTTTATACAGGAATTGCTGGTACAACTGTACCAAAAGATGTAAGGGAGAGGATCCAGCCATGGTGGGACCATGAAAACAAGAAAATAGCTTGAAAATAAATAGTTTGAAAAAAAAAAAATAGCTAAGAAATGGCAAAATATGGACATAAACAAAGTGCAGAAAAGAGGTTTGAAATTATTTAGCAAACGAATTTGATCAACGTGTCTAAATTTCACCTGAGGCCGAATGGTTTTAAACAGAACTCTGGTGCTCTGGTTTGACTTGGATTTGATTCATTTTCTCAAACTCTGTAAATCACTAAATTCCCTGTCCATTGCATCCACTGAATATATCGTCGCTGTCGGGCAGAAACCTTGTATGTCCAAATTTGGTCAATTTCATATTTTTTCACATATCGATGCTATTGGTCAGTCCCCACGTGGGTCTGTTATTTTTACAAGTTATTAACCAATCTAAAGTCTTGAAAATAGCTTGAGCGCAAATCTCATAACTCCATTGGACACTTCAACTGTCCACCTCTTCCTCACTCCGCTGGAGAGCTTCACGGTATATTTCTCCTCAAGAAGAGTCGCAACGAATCAACACGTCTTCTGAGGTAAATGTCTTCAAAACACTGGGCTCAAAGAATAAAAAATCTTGACCCCCGCTAGTTCTGGTGCTCGTCTGAGGACAGGAATTTAGCGCAAGACAATCCACTGCAACGCGGACTAAACCCTGTGCACTGCAGATAAGGTACGGCGTTTTTTTAAATTCCTGAAAAATAACTGTTTTGGAGATACGAGGATTCCGCCTGACAGCGACGATATGTAGTCACTTCTGTTGCTGTGCTCATTGTCCATTATTTTCAGTTCTTAGAAATGCAGCGTTTCCTTCCCAACGTGCACGTCCTATTTCTTTGTCTTGTGATACTAAGGATGGAATAGCAGAGTCGCCCATTTAGGCATGAATTCGGGGGTCAGAACGAGAGCAGGCAGAAATGGCTGCGATAGACAACACAGAGACATCACTAAAGTACAACAAAATTGCAAAGAGGTCCTGTATGTAATTCCATCAGCACAGACATGAAAGATTAAATTACTTGTGAGTACTTGAGAGACATGCTATATAGGGCACACCAGGGAGACATATTGAGTGAAAGGGAAATAAATACTGTATGTAGCATTATATAGGAAGACAGATAGAAGGGGACAGAGCAAGCCATGTAGAGTCATACAAAGTCTTATTCTTTAAAATAAATGACTTGACCGTTATATTTGAACAACTATCTGTATCTTTTGTGCTTAAAGCTATTTTCATACATATGTAAGCTTATGGGGGGGCACGGTGGCTTAGTGGTTAGCACGTTCGCCTCACACCTCCAGGGTTGGGGGTTCGATTCCCACCTCCGCCTTGTGTGTGTGGAGTTTGCATGTTCTCCCCGTGCCTCGGGGGTTTCCTCCGGGTACTCCGGTTTCTTCCCCCGGTCCAAAGACATGCATGGTAGGTTGATTGGCATCTCTGGAAAATTGGCACTCCATCCAGGGTATATCCTGCCTTGATGTCCGATGACGCCTGAGATAGGCACAGGCTCCCCGTGACTCGAGGTAGTTCAGATAACTGATAGAAAATGAATGAATGAGAGTGAGTGAGAGTGCAAGCTTATTTACAGAGAGAAATATAGACCCCCCAAAAAAAACCCAGACAGGAACAGAGAGAGATGTTAACGTGAGCTGTGTGTTTGTAAACAGCAGTGGGGATCTTAAACCAGAGTGAGTGGTATTTGATACTGACTGCGTGTGAACACGCTATCATAGAGCAGATCGATACATAGTCAGCGGAGGGGGGGAAAGGTTGGCATGAGGGATAAGCTTGTACAGTCTGTCTGAGGCTGGAACTCTTTGGCTGCACGCAGATAAATAAATCAATTGGCTGCGGAGCAGCGTGCAGCCTGTCGATGGAGTCAGTCACACGCGAGCGGATAAATTCAGCTGATGGAAGTGTGGGATGTAAAAGAGGAGTGATGGTGTATCGATCACTCAGCTGAAATAAAATCAAAACAGCGCGGGAATGAAAAATCATTTCGTCTGGCGGCAGGAGCGTTTATAGATATACTGTATAATAGCTGTTCTTGCTCAACACTGGAGTATTTACGGCTTTCCGATTCTGTTGCCAGATTCCATACATAAGATTTTACCTAACAGAATCATAGTGATCCCAAGATATATTTACGATTTTTCTCAGCTCATTAACACTATACGCTGAACAGGGTTTCTACTGTAGGTGTTGGAAAAAAGGCCTTAAATGTGAAGGTCACCAAGGGACACATATGAAAACCCTAACAAAACTTTGATTTAAATCCCAGAGCAGAGGAAAAATGACTCCTTGAGGTGTGTTCATTTATCTCAATCTGTAATGTCCTTGAGTCTGTATACAGGGGTCTTCATGTAGAAGAATGTATTCACTTGGACATGTTCTTGTTGTACCTACAGACTTTGCTTCACACTTTTGTTCATTTCACTTTAGATCACACTTTTTTGATCATTAGTTCATTCATTTGTTTTGTTCTGGATTCAGGCTCAATTGTAAGTCCACTGGGTATAAGGTGGTACGATGCACACACACAACACACACACCAACACACTTATTCACAATTTAGTCTCATGTGCCTAAGTATGTGTGTCAGATTAAGTTTATAGATTTCACTAAAGAACAATTGTGGCTAATTAGAAGCTAATATATAAATTGACCACTAGATATTAGATGCTAAATGTAATGCACATAATGCATTATATATAATAGTTATTCAAGTTTCAGCAGATTCTCGTAACTTGAATGTTTCTGTAGCATCTCACTGACTCATTTTTCTTGCAAATCAGAATTTAATGTATCTTTCTTTTATAAGAAAGTAATTAAAGTATGACAAAGAGTCATCTGGTTTAACAGAAGGATATTATTTGATTGACAGACGTCCAACTGTATATATTTTCTCTTATGT
This sequence comes from Tachysurus vachellii, assembly GCF_030014155.1. Taxonomy (NCBI): domain Eukaryota; kingdom Metazoa; phylum Chordata; class Actinopteri; order Siluriformes; family Bagridae; genus Tachysurus; species Tachysurus vachellii. The sequence continues at coordinate 5,550,539 of NC_083463.1, forward strand.
ATGTAATGTGTATAGGCAAGATTATCTTGTCATCCTTTACAAATCATCTAAATTACTTTAAAGATGTGATGTCATGGGGGCACGGCGGCTTAGTGGTTAGCAAGTTCGCCTCACACCTCCAGGGTTGGGGGTTCGATTCTCGCCTCCACCTTGTGTGTGTGGAGTTTGCATGTTCTCCCCGTGCATCCGGGGTTTCCTCCGGGTACTCCGGTTTCCTCCCCCGGTCCAAAGACATGCATGGTAGGTTGATTGGCATCTCTGGAAAATTGTCCGTAGTGTGTGATTGTGTGTGTGTGTGTGTGCCCTGTGATGGGTTGGCACTACGTCCAGGGTGTATCCTGCCTTGATGCCCGATGACGCACAGGCTCCCCGTGACCCGAGGTAGTTCGGATAAGCGGTAGAAGATGAATGAATGAATGAATGTGATGTCATAGAGCTTCCTCTGAAGCTGGTTGGAAAAGTATACAAAATACTGTATATAAAAGACTCCTTGGGCTATGGGCAGAGCCTATAAGGATACAGGAATACTAATCACATATGAGCATTAGCTATTTGTAACATAATGTTTTTCTTCTTTTCTCAATCATTTACTTTGTTCCATACTGTACAGTATGTGACCTGATGCATTATTCCAAGCATTAATAGCAATGAATGCCATATAATAGCAATGGATTATGGGTATGCATAAGTCTCACACTGTTAAAAATAACACCGTTATAAAAAAAAAGAAAAAAAAAACTTCTACCGAGAACTCTTTTGTGTTCTGGTGTTTTAGATATTTCTTAAACTGGCTGAGGTTCTAGAAAGAACAAAAACTAGTGATGAATTGTTTCAGTTGGTCAAGAGCCATTATAAGACTCCATATATGTCTCCATTGTGCTGGCTAATCAGGTGGTAAAGATAGCTCCTGCTCTGAAGATTAATACTGTTTACCTGTTGTTCTCCCTGAAGCATTGCACCTGGTTGCGTCACCTGTTAATGGCTGAAAAAAAACCAACCTGTTGACCGAAACCCATGGCACAGGTCCAGGCAAAGATTCCAATTATTCGATTTAGTTACAGATGGCTCCAAAACATTGGGAACAGCTGACACAGCTAAACAATGGACTTGTCTAAATTTTATATAATGGGTTCTTGAATAATATGAATCGACTGAGGAAACTGTCAGATTAGCGCTCCAAAACTGATGAAATCTAAACAGGTCAGGGTAGTGTACTCAGACTGTGGGACCTGACAGCAAATAAAGAAAAAAGTATGAAATATTCATCTCATGCACCAGGCCTATGGTTACGAAGTTCCACTCTGTAAGCTTGTTAATTTGTCTGTTTTATAACCCGGGCACACTTTGCCGTTTTGGAGCACAGTGCTCTGAACGAAGCGAGAGGAATCCTCCATCGGGATAAAGGCACTAATTAATTTCAAAGGCTGTTAAAAAAATTCATTAAAATACTCAGTGCTCCAGAATATTTGTTTGCCTAACTTCATCTGAGTCTCTTTGCTCAGCGATGGACATCGACCAAACTAAGTGCACAGTCACATCTTAATGAGCATTACCTGGGCTCCAATAAAAGTTAATGGTTTGATTCACAGCAATAATTCTTGATCATTGCAGGTAGAGAGGAATGTATTTTCTGCTAATCTATGTAATATAAATGGGAATTAAGCTGTGGCAGATTTGTGGGTGGAGGTTTCTTCTGTTCATATGTCGATGGGTTCAAAAAAAAATGTTCGTTTGAAGCAGGTTTGTTTGGGTTACTCTAGTAATTGTTTCAATTATACCCAGCGGGGGTCAATGAACAGGTTGGCAACAATGAAATAGAATAATAATAATTTATTCATTCATTCATTCATTCATTTTCTACCGCTTATCCGAACTACCTCGGGTCACGGGGAGCCTGTGTCTATCTCAGGCGTCATCAGGCATCAAGGCAGGATACACCCTGGACGGAGTGCCAACCATCGCAGGGCACACACACACTCTCATTCACTCACACAATCACACACTACGGACAATTTTCCAGAGATGCCAATCAACCAACCATGCATGTCTTTGGACCGGGGGAGGAAACCGGAGTACCCGGAGGAAACGGCACGGGGAGAACATGCAAACTCCACACACACAAGGCGGAGGCGGGAATCGAACCCCCAACCATGGAGGTGTGAGGCGAACGTGCTAACCACTAAGCCACCGTGCACCCCTATAATAATAATTATTATTATAAAATTAAATTTAGAAACCTTTGTCAAAATTAGTGATGCTATGAGGCTTAAAAGGTCAGCAGCTGAAATGGACACGAGTAGGAACTTTTAGATCTCCTAGAAATACTAAATGGGTCAGCTTGGGAGAGTTTCAGGAGAGGGAGAAGTAGAATCTTAGGGCCTTAGGATGGAGTGTTATTAGCCAGGGCCAGATATTGATTTTGAACAGACCAACAGTTTGCAGGCATCATGGAGGATGTAGGAGATTGTAAAGGAAAATAAGTATGGCAGAAATATTTTCTAGATTTTAATGGACAGCAATAGGTGCTTCTCACTCACCTGAATGGACAGAAGATTGGGGGTCTCAAGATTTAAGATCTTTAGGAGTTTATCTGTTTTGTGATCACCAATCAAGCAGTTAGTTCAAACAAAGGTGGGATCTTGCAGGCTTCACTATAGTCACTAAGGTAATAGTCTATCACAGTGAACCCATAGGAAGCCAAGTCTCTCGCCTTTTAGGCCCTATGGACAACTGATCTACATCCCTACAAATCATTCATATGACCCTTAAGTGAGCCCTCAGTTGTCTGTTAGTATCAGACATGTAAAGCTGCAAATTGGTTTCACACTCATCTTCCATAGTATTATCAGGATTTTGTACCCTTGACCCTGATAACTGTATGGGTCACCTGAATCACTGATATCAAAGCATGCTCCTATTCCTAAGTAAGAGCTAGGATCATCAGCGATTATCATCTGAATTAAAAGTGTTGCACAAACCAAGCTCTGACACTAATGACTCATTTGACATAATATACTCAGGTAATTAGGAGGTGAGGTGGAGACAGGCAGAAGGTAGGAACTCAGGAATAGTTGATAGAGTTTATTAATCTTCACCTTCTCTGCATGATCCCTGGGGTACCGTTCCACTTCTAAGCCTTTTTATTCACTGTCACACAGACTATACGGAAATATGGTTATGTACCGTATACCATGGTTCTGGAAAGACTCTACATACGTATATCTTGATGGTAAACCCAATGAAACCCCAATCAAACACTAACCTCTGGCAGTACTGTACGTATCACCCCATTGTAACACATACAGTACCACCCTGCCACAATTGATCAGAGCATAATCTTATGAGTTGTGACAAACCATCTGGCCTTAACATACAGTATATTATACCATCTTTCCACAGTAAACATTACACTATTAGACCATGACTACTGACCTCAACACTGGTCACAATGGTCAATTCTAGAGAAAGTATCAACATGGTGCTGGTGCAAAAGGTAACTCAGAATGAACCCCCTTTCTAGCAGATCTACTGTATATGGGTTGCACTGGAAAGGGGCAGGTAAAGAAGAAAATCTTTTGTCATGCTCAGAGGCCATACAGTGGGGCAGTGGTGGCTCAACTGGTTAAGGCTCTGAGTTGTTGATCGGAGGATCGGGGTTCAAGGCCCAGCACAGCCAAGCTGCCTCTGCTGGGCCCTTGAGCAAGACCCTCAACCCTCCCTGCTCCAGGGGCGCTGTATCGTAGCTGCCCCTGCACTCTGACCCCAACCTCCTCAGACGGGGTATGTGAAGAAAAGAATTCCACTGTGCTGTAATGTATATGTAGCGATAATAAAGGCTTCTATGCCCATACCTGAGTTACCTAGATGGAGAAGCGAGGTGTCAAGTGAACCAAACAGCACATGGATAGGGTTTCATGGCTAAACTAGACACTTAAAAATATTTTTGTCAGGACATAATTACTGTATTTAGCAAGAACGAGTTTGTCAGGAGCCTCCAGTGTATCCAAGCAGGCAGAGTACTGATGTAGGCCTGATCTCTGACATGAGCTATTTGGCTAAAAGGAAACTGACTAGTTTCCCAGATTTTCTACAACATTAAAAATAACTATAAATGGATAAAACTGTTGGTAAATGTCTGTGGTTCCTATTAAATAAAAATAATAAAAGGACATTCTGTTATTGGAAAATAATAAAGTTCAGGCAGGTGAAAGTAACATTACTGTGTCATTGATTATTTTCCTCTATTGTGTGTGTGTGTGTGTGTGTGTGTGTGCAAGAGTGCTTACAACAGTTATTTGTCTTATTGCTAATGTCTGTTATTAGTATTCTGTGAAGCTGTTCTTAACTTTTACTTTCAGCAATTATGGAAAATGGCCACACACACAGACATACACACACACACACACACACACACACACACTCTTTGAGAGGCCACCATCACAAGCATTTCCATCAGTAATATTTAATGAAACCGATACAGGGAGTAATTACAGTCACTCTTCAGCATACAGACAAGGGTGGATGGCTGGGGGGTTTCCCATCTCTCCATCTCCCCATCTATCCATCATTTTCTTCCATCATTTATCTCAATTTATCCATTTATCTTTCTATACTCCACTCACTTTGTCTATCTCTCCATCCTTTTTATCAGCTTTGCATCCCTCTCTTGTCATCCCTCTTCTTCTATCCATCTCTTCAATTTTCTCTTCCTTTCTTATCTTCCTGTCCCTCTGTTTCTTTCCATTTCCCTTTATTTCTCTTTCGGTTTCTTTCCCATTGCTATATATCAGAATTTCCATGTGCAGAGCCCGGATTCACTCCTCAAATCTTCAAGAGTCCCTGTTGTTCTTACACCGAGTTACAACCGGAGAGAGACAGAGAGACCATGAGAAAAAAAGAGAGAGAGAAAGAGAGAGGAAGTTATTATCAGTGAGTCCCAGAAGCTCAGATGGCTGTCTACTCGCACTTTCTGTCTGTTTGAAATACACTGCAATCTGATGCTTGTTAAAATCCTCCTGAGTTTCAGCAGCCGAGAAAAGGATAACAATGTTTTCTGTGTCTGTTCTGGACATCTAAACACAAAGGTACACTTGGGTCCACACTTCTGAGCAAATGGGCCTGAGTGCACTAGCAAAAAAAAAACTGCTTTTATTTTGATCAAACATGTCTGATAGCAGATCTGTTATCATCTTCAGCTTTGCTAGATTATATCTCGCAAAGAAAAGGAACTAATGCTAGACCTCGAGGAATCGCTAACCCTAAAATCACAACGAGCTCACTAGAATCACGAATCAATTCAGCTCGCTATAACAGCATATGAAATTTACGAGCTTCTTCAAAACAGTCTATCTGACGTTCTCTACTCTCAGGCAGCTGAGAAATTATAGAGTAAACAAGCACCTGCGGTTATTCAGTGATTATCCAACAGTTATCCAGAATTTGGGCATTGCTAAAGCAATACATACTCTCTCGTTCTCTCTCTCTCTCTCTCTCTCTCTCTATCTCTCTCTCTCTCTTATACACACACACTAATCCATTCATTCAAAAAGAAACAGGCTTTGGAAAGCATCTCTATCCCCTTTCACCTACCACAACATATCCATATGGAATACTGTATGTGAAGCGACTTGGGAAAACCAATTTTTGTTCACTATGACTGAGCAAGAAATATTTTGTAGAAATCTAACACGTCTCTTGACTTTCTGTAAAGCTCACATGAAATAAACAACGAATGCAGCTACAGTTCAAAAAAGATCCGGAGGCCGGAGAATGGAAGCAATGCTTGGAATGGAAGCATTCAGTGGTACGTTTCTCCTATTTTAACCTTTATAATGCTATAACCTTATTGTAGTTAAGGGCACATGCAAAAGAGAAACACATTTCCCAACCTTATCAGAAGAAAATGTCAATTGTCCATGTGACCATGTGGGATTTTCCAAGCCGACATAAATATAAGAACTGTAAACAACCGGTTCTTTCAGTTTCACAAAGGAATTGCTAGCTCACAGATACCATAACACATAGCAATAATATTGTTATGTGCTAATGAAGAAAAGTGAACTTTATTGAAAGTTCAAAAGAAAAGAAGCATGTTGCAGAGGAGTGATGGCTCGGCTCCATCTACTTAATTCAGGTTTTATTGGTTTTATTCGTATGGAGCGTTTTGCAGACATTTTCAGAAAGTTGCTTTACAAAAAAAAAAACCTGGGTCCTGACACCAAATAAGCGAGCCGGTTCTTGGAAAGTGCGAGTCTCTGGAGCATTCACACGAGATTTCTACAGAGCAGCAAGAAGTTGAATTGAATGTACATGCAATTGATAGAAGGACAGGCCAATATCAGGGAAGTCTTTAGGGCTGGAAGGAACCCACACGATCATACACCTACACTAGGTTTGGGATCATTTTCAGCAATGTAAGCACACATATGGCTTAACATATTTAAACGACAGATTGTCAGGTACAACAGGAGCATCTGATACCTAACGCAGCATGTATACCCCATTCCTCTGGCTCATATACCAGCATGAAATAACAGCAAAGACTTTATCTAAATGTCATTCAACTATGTTTGGCCCAGTGTCATGTGTAATCTGGGACAGAAGCCCAAAGAGAAGACAATAAAAGCGAGATGAGAGACGGAAGGGGTAATGGAAAGGAAGTATAAGAAGAGTTGAGAAAAATGATGAAAGAGACAGGAGATGTCAGTGTGATGTGTGTGATCTGGAACTGTCTCACCCTCAGAGTGAAGCTGGCCAAGAAGAGAGGAAGTCTAAGTGTGGATCGCTCTGTCTGTGTGGGAATTTTCTCAGATCTCTGAAACAAGTGTCAGAAGTCTGACCCGCTTGAGACACGCTACGGTTTTATGGAACAATGCATTCTGATCGGCTGACAGGAGTATGGACAGAATCGTAGGATATACAGTATGGAGTTCAGGTGTTTGTGCATACTGACCAAAGGAAAGGAAAGTTTCTTTAAAGTAGATTTCCCAAAACTAAAACACATTTTCTGGTTTAATAAATGTACTTTTTGAGCATAAAGTGCAAAGTTACAGAAAGGAAATGATTTATAATCATACTTTCCTGGATTCACTATACAGTATGAGTGTGGTTCCACTCAAGGTTTCTTTCTAATATTGTCTAAGGGATTTTTCCTTTTTCCCCTTTGTTTGATCATAAAGCACCCAATCATTCCATCCAACCATCTATACATCCATCCATCCATCCATCCATCCATTCTGCAAGCTAACCATTTTAGTTGTTAATTTAATGTAAAGGAGGGGGCACGGTGGCTTAGTGGTTAGCACGTTCGCCTCACACCTCCAGGGTTGTGGGTTCGATTCCCGCCTCCGCCTTGTGTGTGTGGAGTTTGCATGTTCTCCCCGTGCCTCGGGGGTTTCCTCCATGTACTCCGGTTTCCTCCCCCGGTCCAAAGACATGCATGGTGGGTTGATTGGCATCTCTGGAAAATTGTCCGTAGTGTGTGATTGCATGAAGGAATGAGTGTGTGTGTGTGTGCCCTGCGATGGGTTGGCACTCCGTCCAGGGTGTATCCTGCCTTGATGCCCGATGACGCCTGAGATAGGCACAGGCTCCCCGTGACCTGAGGTAGTTCGGATAAGCGGTAGAAAATGAGTGAGAGAGTGAGAGAATTTAATGTATAGGGCCTTTAAGACAGTGTATAAAGGAGATAAATGTACGTCACTCTGGATAAAAGCATCTGTCAAAATGCCACAAATATAAAAAAAGCTATTGTTTTCTCTAATATATGTCAAATTGGTAACTTGCTTGTCAAAGCTACCAGTGAAGATTTCTGAACATTTATAAGTATGTTAATTAATATGACACTTAAAAATCCTCTCAGAAACAATGCCAGGTTATCATGCTAATATATATCCGGCTAAATAATGTGTTTAAAACATTTTGCGTTCTGCCTTCACAAATCTGGAGAAATTCTCATGTGAAATGTTTCACTACACAGATATTTCTGTATACTTTTTTAAGATTTTCAACAGAAATATAATGGAAATAAGCATTTTGCTAAATATTCTGTTTACCCCAAAAGTGATGAGAGAAACTTACATCCAAATATTTCGTTCCACTTGTAGACATTTTGACAACTGGTATCTAATTACAGATTGGATTGATTATGAGTATGTCTACATACTAGCTATCCAACAAGATGAACAAATTCACTGTGTGATGAAACGAATACTTAACTATTTAACCACTTCATACGTAACTACCAAGGATTTATACATCTTTATACAGACTGTGTTTATTAATATATTACTTTAAATGGGTTGACAAACAGGATTAACATATCGAGGACATATGCTAAGTATTTTTATTAGACTAGGTTCTTTTTTTAACATTAACTACTGTACTCGTATTCAGTGTGTGTTATGCTGATGTCACTTTCTACACTATGGTTCACTCTCTCTCTCTCTCACTCATTCATCTTCTACCGCTTATCCGAACTACCTCGGGTCACAGGGAGCCTGTGCCTATCTCAGGCGTCATTGGGCATCAAGGCAGGATACACCCTGGATGGAGTGCCAACCCATCACAGGGCACACACACACACTATCATTCACTCACACAATCACACACTACAGACAATTTTCCAGAGATGCCAATCAACCTACCGTGCATGTCTTTGGACCGGGGGAGGAAACCGGAGTACCCGGAGGAAACCCCCGAGGCACGGGGAGAACATGCAAACTCCACACACACAAGGTGGAGGCGGGAATCGAACCCCCAACCCTGGAGGTGTGAGGCGAACGTGCTAACCACTAAGCCACCGTGCCCCCCCACTATGGTCCAAATTTGCAAAAAATCTTGAAGTACTGCAAAATCCTCAGAATATTGTGGAGTTGATTTTGTTTGATTTTGAGTTCATTTCTGCGATCGCAAAACTGCAAAACTAGTAAATGGATTCAAGACACATCTGTGTTTCCAAATATTGACTCAAAGACACTTTAAATTTGCAAAAAAAAATATTGTTGGTAAGAAACTCAGTGCCATCAGGTCTATAGCTTAAATGTATTATAATATTTCTATTCATCTCATGCAAACCAAATAGTTTTTCTGATTTTTAAAGCCATACACACATGTATATGTTATTGTACTAGGCAATGCAAGGATTAAACTGTATAGGTTGTATGTCAATGACTATAGAGTTAGAGTAGAAGACAAATGTACAACATTGGAACACTAGCTATTCAATGTGCATGAGTTGTGTGGTGTCGGAAATATCATAAAACATTTGGCAGTGCGTAGAAGTAAAGATTTGCTATAGAGATTCTTTTATAAGACAGACCTGGCAACCCAGGTGAAGGTCAAACTTTTCTCCACAGCTGAGTAAACTGCTGTCTGAAAAGGCGGATAATCTTTTCCTCACCGCCTCCTATTGAAAAGCTTCATTTCTCAAATGGTGAAATTGGAAATGATCACATCACTGATCGTAAATTTTGGTATCTAACCGAATTAGTTACATTTTTGGGGCATTCTTTCCACCTCGGGCTAAAAGCTGTGTGTGTAATGCGGCATTATGTGAAGCTGATGTGATTGAGAGGCTGTAACGGGGCAGACGAGAGTGATTCAGACATGCCTCGCTATAGATCTTCTGTTTAACACGAGTCAGCGAGACGGCATGAAAAACACCTATTGATTTTGTCTGAGCAGATTTATAGAAATAGTGGATCAGCTTTCCTTGTCTGTGTGTGTGTGTGTGTGTGTGTGTGTTTGTGTGTGTGTCAGAGCGGGATACATGTACTGTATCGAGCTTCGTTACGAAGTTTACGTTACCAGAAACAGAGCTTGGAGTGAAAGTTCTCCACCTGTCTCTGTGGGAGTGTTACAGCTGCGTCCTGTCGTCTCTGGTTCGTCAGTGTGTGTAGTGTCAGAGCAATGTTCTCTACATCATTCACCCAGCCAGTGTGTTAGCTGTGTTAGGCAGGTCAGTCACACACACACACACACACACACACAAACACACAGTGTCCTCCTCTGCACTCATGAGTCACATGAGTTACAAGAGTTCCCTGAGTTAGAAAGACGTTGAGAAACAGACGATCTGATAAGACAGGCTGAAACAAGAAGACTTTTCTTTTCTTTCATTTCCCAAATATTTCTCCTCAAATTGGTCTTGACCCTAACACGTGCTTAGTCTGAGACACATGAAGCCAGCCAAACACATCTTCTCAAGCAGGGCAGCATAACACACTCAGAGGAAACTGCACACAGATGCCCATGTCTGGCTGGTGTCAGTGTGATTGACAGCAGCAAGAGTGGATGCCTTTCCATTTACTCAGACAGCACTGGCAGTTTTGTTCACTTAGTCTCCTGAGTCATGGATGGCAGTGGCATCATCAGGATGCAAACATGTGACCTCTTGATGATAAGCTGAGCACTTTTCTGCACTTCCTGTGCCACTCAGAAACGCTATTTGGAATTTTATACGAGAAGAATAAACGCACACGCCTCTGTCCGTTTGTCGAGTCGAGTCAAGTCAAGAAGCTTTTATTGTCATTTCAACCATATGTACAGTAGCTGATGCAGTACATACAGTAGTGAAACATACAGTAGAAGACAACGTTTCTCTAGGACCATGAAGCTACATAAAACAAAGACAGAGCTATAAAGATCAAGTGTCTTTGAACACCTACAAAGTCTGTGAAATCTTCCCCCTTTTCTGACCTAACAGCTCCAGTCCAGGAAGCCTCTAGCTCGTCTCTGGTCCGACGAGCTGTCTCGAGCTAAATAATTTACATCTGTGTGACAATGTGACTGAAAACCTCTCTGAAAAAGATCTCTGACCTATCAGGTTGTGCTGCAGATTTTTTTTATGTATTCACTTAAGTCAGATAAAATACTAACCAGCAGCTAGAAGATGGTCCAGCAGTTGATGAGCTTTCACTTATACAGTAGATGATGGCCTGATTGTTGACCTTTAACCAAGATGACTTTTCATCGTACTATTCAACATGTCCAAAATAGAGACTCTCTGATTCATCTCACTGAACTTTGTCCATGGCACCACGTCTGATGGAAGGTCTGAACACTAGAGACTATGTCTTATGCAAGGAGTTCTCACAATGCAATAAGATACCTGCTCAGGGAAATAAACCTCAGCGTCTGCGGAGAGAAGAACCGAATGATTTGGATCCGTCTAGTCAAGACAAGAATGACGCTTATCCGTCACGTCGCCTGTCATTTCCGAAGAGCTTCGGACATTCCAGCATGGGCAGAGTGGTGCATTGGATTCGGGAAACCTCATGGGTGGAGTAGGGTACTGTAGGTACATTAAATGCATGCTTTTGATAGGTGGTACGTAGCGGTCAGTGTCAGGTACAGTCAGGTTAAAATTACTTTTTAGTTTTTCATTTAGAAGATGTTTCATCAAAAGCAGTTGAGACGTAATACAATCCGAGAGGTGGAGGCTTCCAGGGCTTTACAGTGGGTCCTGGGGTTAATAATAAAACAATGAGAGGGGTAAAGGCCATCATTCCTCCTGGACAAACTTCTGATTAGTTGATAGTACTCGAATTGTAGGGCACTACCAGCGTTTATTAGACCATGTCCACATTGTCCATAAGTTTTCGTTTGAAAACGTATATTTTTCTCTCCGTTTTGGCCTTTCGTCCACACTGAGACAACGTTTTATGTAAGTCAACGAAAACGTAGCTGTTGGAAGACGCTCTCCAAAGTGGATAAATTTGAAAACGCCGTCTTCGCGTTTTAGTGTGGACTGTGAAGACGGAGGCTTTTGAAAACTATGACGCATTTTTAGTCATGTGATGCAGTCGAAAGTAAATAAACGCCTAGCAGAAATGACGCAGGTCGAAGCTTTACTCATGCGCAGTAGGGAGATGTAAGCGTTTTCATACATTTCAGTGCGGATGAGCAACTTTTGGAAAACGTTTGAAAATGACAATGTGGACGCGGAGCGTTTTTAGACGTACTTTAAACTCCGTTTTCAAATATATCCGGATTAGTGTGGACATGGCCTTAGTTAATCATGTGGCAGTGATGCAGTGTATAACATCATTTAGATACAGGTCGAGCTTCAGTTAATGTTTGTATGAAACACCAGAATGGGTTGGAAATATGATCGCCTTGATGATGAGTGTGGTGCAAGAAGACTGGCCAGACTGGTATGAGTTGGCAGGATGTCTACAATAACTAAGATAAACGCTCTTTACAGCTGTGGTGAGCAGAAAAGCATTACACTGTAGGCTTATGCGTGATGCAGGACTAAATAAAGACTCGGAAGCTATATCTGTGTGTGTGTGTGTGTGTGTGTGTGTGTATGTGTGTGTGTAGGAGAAAGTGTTTAAGGGTGTTTTTTTTTTTCTTTTTTTCTTTTCGGAGGTCATGTCCATCCTATGTTATTGCAGAGGGAGTTGAAATGCATGCTGGGAAATAAAGTTGTTATGCTCAGCCCCCATCCATAGCACTGAAACTTTACCTTTAGGGACTTTATCAATAAAACATTCATCCTAATGGAGCTTCTGAGCGTAGTTTGCTCGTTTTAGCTAAGTTCTACGTGTGTTTGTGTGCGTTCGGAGGGTAAGGGGTTCCACAGGGAGAGGATTCAGACGCTTACAGCTGCAGCGTGTCGTTTTGTATTTGTCTCTGTGTGTAGCATCTGCTATGTTAAAGACTAAAAAATGTTTTTCTGAATAATTCAGATGAAGGAAGGAAAAAAGCACTGGTGTGTTTGTGTGTGTTACGCAGTGCAATTTGATTAGATAGATCAACCCTGGTAAACGACAACAGCTTTAGATCCTACAACTAATAAAAAAAAGTTTTTATCATTTTTTTTTTAGGTTGTGTTGTTATTAATGTTGTTCTACACCACTCGATGTATGCGCACAGTCTACAAGCTCCTGTAGTCTGAGCAAAACTCAGAGTGACTCAGAGTCTTGCAAACATCTTTGACTTCTCCGACCCAACTCTGGACGCAGTTTCGACGTGGATGCTGGAGAGAAACACAAATCTGAAACAAAGTCTGGCAACAGCGAGCCCAGAAAAGAAACCAAACAAATACGGTAAGCGGAAAAAAGTATAAATAGTGGACAGGCATTCACAGACGCAGTGTAGCTCCCTACTGGAGGACGACGAGGTTTGACAGGAGCATGTCTACGTGTAGAATATAAATTTAAAAAAAATTCCTACGACCACACAGACAAGGAAAAAATAGTCTGTTCCTTTCTTTTGTATATATAACGTGTGTGGTGCAAACAAGAACAGCTGCAAGCTGCGGCATCTCGGTGTTCATTTTGCTATAGAAGGGTCTGCTTTTGTTTCAAGTCACAACTTGGGTAATGTGTGATTCCTAGTCATTAGTGTGTGATCCCCAGGCATTCAGTTTTTAGTACTTTCACAAGTTTACAGTAGAAACTGTAAGACATAGTTGTTAACAGTGCCAAGCCTTTTTATTTATTTATTTATTTATTTATTTATTTATTTATTTAATCTTATTTTATTCATTTATTTAATATATATATATATATATATATATATATATATATATATATATATATATATATATATATATATATATATTTTATTATATTTATCTATGAAGTCCAAGTCCCAGTGCGTCTTGGCCTGCTGTAACTGCCTCTAGTTATACTGCAAAAAAATAAAAATAAAATAAATAATCTTAGTAAGTGGAAATATCTCGAACACTTTATAAAGTTTACCTAAGAGAGGTATTTACCTTCTTTAAGAAGTATATGCAATTAGTAAGCCTACTTCTAATTCATTTACTTTTTTACTTCTAATTTAAAGGTGTAATATAATATATATTTATATATATAATAATATATTTTTTACTTCTAATTTAAAGCTTGAAATAAGTAGTTTAGTAATGAAGTTAAATGAGTTCAGTAATCAGTTTGATTTTTTGGATAAATGGCATAAAATTCTATTTAAATATGATTAAATTCAAGGGATTTTCACTTGCTGAGATTTTTGCAGTGTAACTCGCTAATGAGAATCAAATTTATACTATTAAAAATAATAATCTATTCAATATTTTACGCAGATATTTGCACAAGAAATGCAGAAATGACAACAATTATGATTTAGCTGTAAAATGAAAAAACATATATATATATATACATATATATATATATTAAATATTTCTTTATAAAATATAATTAAATTATAATTATAGCTAATTAAAGAAATTTAAAAGGAAAATTAAACAAATTAATATTTAAAAAATAATTAAGAAAATAATATTTTGGATTAAACCGCAAATATGGTTAGGTTTTTGTCATAAGTTTTATATTTTTTATTTGTTTTATATTGTTTGAGAATATTATATAAGCTTGTATATGTTTCTCCACAGATATTTTTTACTTTTATCCCATATAGAGGTCAAGTAGTCTCACTGCCCTGTTGATGATGTCATCAGATATCTTGCTCTTTATTAGATTGCTCTTTATTATGAAGATTTGTGAACAAGTCTTAATACCGTTGTGCCATTTAGACCAAATTAAAAGAAGATAATTATCTATTGTGGGCGAAGATAGCATTTTTCTTCTGAGAAATAAGTGACCTTGACCTTCTACATTCTGTAATGTTCTGTGCTTACTTCACTTTTCTCTTTGTCTGTACATATTGTACCCCACAGAATAATCAGTACAAATCAAACCCTGTGTGAAATGTTTATAGTCAGTTATATATTCTTGTTCCAGTTAAGATCATGAAGGACGGCTTAGTGAACAGCACGACAATCAGTGACTTGATGATAAAGTGTTTTGATTGTATCTGAACAAAAAATGTAAAAGCATTTACTTTTAATCGCCATGAGGCTTTTAACTTTTAGATCTGACTTACACACCATTTTTCTTTAGTTATTTGATCACATTTTGTTTTTTTTTCCTATATCTTCAGTTATTTCCTCTTTCTATACTGCTTCCTTAGAAACACCAAGCATGGATTAAATAGGTGTATTCCTAATTAAAAAGAAAAGCTGTAAATATCTCACAATAAGCAATCGGGAAACAAATAACTAACTAACTAACTAACTAACTAACTAACTAAATAAATAAATAAATAAATAAATAAATAAATAAAACTCACTGGTGTGGTCTTATACATGACAATCCTATACAGAGATTTATTTATTTATTTATTGTTTATTTAGTATAATATGTAATTACAATTAATTAATAAATGCAAACAATATTTATGTTTGCTTGTTTGTTTGTTGATTTAATAATTAATTGTAAATACTTATTATAAAATAAATAAATAAATAAATAAATAAACAAACAAGCAAACAAACACACAAACAAACAAACAAACAAACAAACAAACAAACAAACAAACAAATAAATACAATTAATTATTAAATACAAACAATATTTATCTGTTTGTTTGTTTGTTTGTTAATTTTACAACAAATAAATAAATAAATAAATAAATAAATAAATAAATAAATACTCTCAGGTGTTGTGTTATTCATGACAATCCTCTACAGAGATTTATTCTAATATTAGAAATATTTTTTCTATCTTTTGGTCATTAATTGTTAATGTCATTTATTGTTGTTGAGTAGAGTTGTGTGCACAACTACACAAAAAAAAGAATTATAATAATAATAATGTGCAACATCTCGACTATTCATTTCCTAGGTCATTATTTAACTGTAAGCAAATGTGACATTGATCATATTGATGCCTTTTGTCAGAGTTTCTCCGAGTCTGTTCCCTTCTACTGAGTCACGTGGTCCAGACATCTCACTGACGGATCTGATCTAACGTCATAAGATCCTTATAGTACACAAACTTGTAGACTTTATATATACTTGTACTTGTACACTCTATATATAAAGCAGGCACCTTTTTGAACACAAGCCTCTAGAGTAAGCGTAAGGTTGCTATAAGCACATGGCTGTGATTCAGTGCGACTGAGGATCGATTCACTGAGCAGTTCAGCTTAACATGGATGTAGGACTGACGTCGGTACTCCATAAATTTCTTATACGGCTCAAAAATGAGATATTTTTCTTCAGTAGGTGAAAAGATGGAGCTCAGGATGAAGCTCAGCAGCTGACTTTTTTGGGATTTAAAAAAAAAAAATCAGATTTTTCCTTTTTTTTTAGTAATTCTTTGCAGTGGATGTACCTGATAGAAATGACATGACTTACTCCATGTCAAATCAAATCAAATCAAATTTTATTTGTCACATACACATACATACAGGGTACGACATGTGGTGAAATGCTTTATGCAACTGTCCGGTATAAGAATAAAAAGTATAAAAAAAGCAAAAAAATCAAATAATAATAGAATAATAAAAAAGTATAAACTATATAAGAAAACTATATAAAAATATGAAAATATAGATGGAGAAATAATGTATATACATTCATTCTTTCATTCATTCATTCATCTTCTACCGCTTATCCGAACTACCTCGGGTCACAGGGAGCCTGTGCCTATCTCAGGCGTCATCGGGCATCAAGGCAGGATACACCCTGGACGGAGTGCCAACCCATCACAGGGCACACACACACTCTCATTCACTCA
Organism: Tachysurus vachellii; assembly: GCF_030014155.1. Lineage (NCBI taxonomy): Eukaryota > Metazoa > Chordata > Actinopteri > Siluriformes > Bagridae > Tachysurus > Tachysurus vachellii. Next base: position 5,567,089 of record NC_083463.1, read on the forward strand.
CACACACACACACTACGGACAATTTTCCAATCAACCTACCATGCATGTCTTTGGACCGGGGGAGGAAACCGGAGTACCCGGAGGAAACCCCCAAGGCACGGGGAGAACATGCAAACTCAACACACACAAGGTGGCGGCGGGAATCGAACCCCGACCCTGGAGGTGTGAGGCAAACGTGCTAACCTCTAAGCCCATGTATATACATATGCAGAAATATATATAACATAAATGTGTATGGTTTTTAAAGATTGTCCTTGAGGGATGAGGGATGTGGTAGCTCAGTGGTTAAGGTGTTCGACTACTGATCGGAAGGTCATTGGTTCGAATCCTAGGTCCACCAAGTTGCCACTGCAGGGCCCCTGAGCAAGGCCCTTAACCCTCGATTGCTCAGGTGTATAAACTGAAATAAAAATGTAAGTCACTCTGGATAAGAGTGTCTGCTAAATGCTGTAAATGTAAATGTAAATGTCCTTAAAGTGAAGTCCAGGTGCAGTATGGTGTGTAAATAGTGTATAAAGTGGCACTGTGCTGTGCAAGTCCAGAGTTAAAGTGTCCTTAGAATGTGACCACATACTGTACTGTATAAAACCGTGATGTCATGTAAACCGAAACAAAATAAGTTCATCCAGTTCATTACGATGGCTAGAATTTGATTATTTGGGAGTCGGTTGCTAGTTTAAGTGCTACACAATGTTACAAGTCTAAACATGAGCTATCTAGATCT